>NW_024609033.1:50000-100021 GCF_018296145.1 Oncorhynchus tshawytscha | reverse complement strand
CCTCCACAGCATTCAGAGGTTACATCCTCACTCTGCCCTCCACAGCATTCAGAGAGGTTACATCCCTCACTCTGCCCTCCACAGCATTCAGAGAGGTTACATCCCTCACTCTGCCCTCCACAGCATTCAGAGAGGTTACATCCCTCCTCTGCCCTCCACAGCATTCAGAGGTTACATCCCTCACTCTGCCCTCCACACAGCATTCAGAGAGGTTACATCCCTCACTCTGCCCTCCACAGCATTCAGGAGGTTACATCCCTCACTATCTGCCCTCCACAGCATTCAGAGGTTACATCCCTCACTCTGTCCTCCACAGCATTCAGAGAGGTTACATCCCTCTATCTGCCCTCCACAGCATTCAGAGAGATTACATCCCCCACTATCTGCCCTCCACAGCATTTTCAGAGATTTACATCCCTCACTCTGCCCTCCCAGCATCCCTCACTCTGCCCTCTATTACATCCCTCACTCTGCCCTCCACAGCATTCAGAGGTTACATCCCTCACTCTGCCCTCCACAGCATTCAGAGAGGTTACATCCCTCACTCTGCCCTCCACAGCATTCAGAGAGGTTACATCCCTCACTCTGCCCTCCACAGCATTCAGAGGTTACATCCCTCACTCTGCCCTCCACAGCATTCAGCATCCCCACTCTGTCCTCCACAGCATTCAGAGGTTACATCCCTCATCTGCCCTGCCCATCCCACAGCATTCAGAGGTTACATCCCTCTATCTGCCCTCCACAGCATTCAGAGAGGTTACATCCCCCACAGCATTCAGAGGGTTACATCCCTCCTCTGCCCTCCACAGCATTCAGAGGTTACATCCTCACTCTGCCCTCCACAGCATTCAGAGGTTACATCCCTCACTCTGCCCTCCACAGCATTCAGAGACATCCCTCACTCTGGCATTAGAGAGGTTACATCCCTCCCTCCACAGCATTCAGAGGGTGCCCTCCACAGCATTCAGAGAGGTTACATCCCTCACTCTGCCCTCCACAGCATTCAGAGGTTACATCCCTCACTCTGCCCTCCACAGCATTCAGAGGTTACATCCCTCACTCTGCCCTCCACAGCATTCAGAGAGGTTACATCCCTCTCTCTGCCCTCCAGCATTCAGAGATTACATCCCTCGTGCATTTAGAGAGGTTACATCCCTCATCTGCCCTCCACAGCATTCAGAGGTTACATCCTCACTCTGCCCTCCACAGCATTCAGAGATTACATCCCTCACTCTGCCCTCCACAGCATTCAGAGGTTACATCCCCCACTCTGCCCTCCCACAGCATCCCTCAGACAGCATTCAGAGGTTACATCCCTCACTCTGCCCTCCACAGCATTCAGAGATTACATCCCTCACTCTGCCATCCACAACATTCCGAGAGGTTACATCCCTCACTCTGCCCTCCACAGCATTCAGAGAGGTTACATTCAGAGGTTACATCCCACTCTGCCCTCCACAGCATTCAGAGAGGTTACATCCTCACTCTGCCCTCCACAGCATTCAGAGGTTACATCCCCACTCTGCCCTCCAGATTCAGAGGTTATTCAGAGGGTTACATCCCTCACTCTGCCCTCCACAGCATTCAGAGGTTCAGAGGTTACATCCCTCACTCTGCCCTCCACAGCATTCAGAGGTTACATCCCTCACTCTGCCCTCCACAGCATTCAGAGGTTACATCCTCATCTGCCCTCCACAACATTCCAGAGCTTACATCCTCACTCTGCCCTCCACAGCATTCAGAGAGATTACATCCCACTCTGCCCTCCACTCTGCCCTCCACAGCATTCAGAGAGGTTACATCCCTCACTCTGCCCTCCACAGCATTCAGAGATTACATCCCTCTATCTGCCCTTTCACATCCCTCACTCTGCCCTCCACAGCATTCAGAGGTTACATCCCTCACTCTGCCCTCCACAGCATTCAGAGAGGTTACATCCCTCTATCTGCCCTCCCCTCCACAGCATTCAGAGTGAGGTTACATCCCCACCTGCCCTCCACAGCATTCAGAGATTACATTACTCCCTCCACTCTGCCCTCCCACAGCATTCACTAGGTTAACCCCCTCCCTCCACCCCAGACACAGTGACTCTGCCCTCCACAGCATTCAGAGAGTTACATCCCTCACTCTGCCCTCCACCCACAGCATTCAGAGTGATTCCCTCACCTGCCCCACTAGCATTCAACCCCCCCTCACTCTGTCCCTCCCTCCACAGATTCAGAGGTTACATCCCTTTATCTGCATTCAGAGGTTACACCCTGGCAATCTGCCCTCCACAGCATTCAGAGAGGTTACATCCCTCTACTCTGCCCTCCACAGCATTCAGAGGTTACATCCCCACTGAGAGGTTACATCCCTCTCTGCCCTCCACAGCATTCAGCATTCAGAGGTTACATCCCCACTATGCCCTCCACAGCATTTAGAGAGGTTACATCCCTCCTCTGCCCTCCACAGCATTCAGAGGTTTACATCCCCACTCTGCCCCCTCCACAGCATTCAGCAGGTTACATCCCCCACTCTGCCCTCCACAGCATTCAGAGGTTGGCATCCCTCACTCTGCCCTCCAAGCATTCAGAGAGGTTACATCCCTCCATGCCCTCCACAGCATTCAGAGGATTACATCCCTCACTCTGCCCTCCACAGCATTCAGAGAGGTTACATCCCTCTGTCTTGCCCTCCACAGCATTCAGAGGTTACATCCTCATCTGCCCTCCACAGCATTCAGAGGTTACATCCCTCACTCTGCCTCCACAGCATTCAGAGGTTACATCCCCTGCCCTCCACAGCATTCAGAGATTACATCCCTCACTCTGCCCTCCACAGCATTCAGACATCCCTCACTCTGCCCTGCATTCAGGGACACCCCACAGCATTCAGAATCAACACCCCTCCACCAGACACAACCAACACGGTTACCCCCACCACTCCCCAGACCACCCCAGACACAGTGATTCTGTGATTTGGTACCCACCACCTACCAGCCCCCTCTCCCTCCACCCCAGACAGTGTTCTGACCCCACCACTACCACTACCAACCCCCTCTCCCTCCAGACCCCCCTCCACCCCAGACACAGTCCCTCCACCCCAGACACCCAGTGAGCCACCCCAGACACAGTGCTTGGACTACCATCCCCCCCCAGACTGACCCAGCCCTCCACCAGACACAGAGAGGTGACCCCAGACCTGATTCTGCCAGACACAGTGATTCTACCCCACCACACTACAACCCCCTCTCCCCACCCCAGACACAGTGATTCCCCCACCCCTCACTTGGAGGACACAGTTTCTACTTCCCACCACTACCAACCCCCTCTCCCTCCACCCCAGACACGGAGGTCTATTCCCTCCACCCCAGACAGTAGTTCTGCCCCACCCCCCAACCCCCTCTCCCTCCACCCCAGACACAGTGATTCCCTCACAACACCACTAAAGACCAATCCCTAAACCCCCTCTCCTCCACCCCAGACTGGTGATTGACGGCTGGAGCCCCCACCCCCAGACACCAATCACCACTGCCCCCTCTCCCTCCACCCCAGACACCACTACCAAGCCCCTCTCCCTCCACCCCAGACACAGTGCCCCATTCTACCCCCTCTCCCTCCACCCCAGACACCACCTCACAACCCACTACCAACCCAACAGAGACCCCACCCTACCATACCCTCCCTCCACCCCAGACACAGTGATTCAACCCTATATACCCAGACACAGTGATTCTACCCACCCCTGCCCCCCCACCCCTACCAACCCTCTCCCTCCCACCCCAGACACAGTGATTCTACCTCCCACTACCAACCCCCTCCACCCAACCCCCTATAACCCCCTCTCCCTCCACCAGACACAGTGATTGTACCCCACCCTACCAACCCCCTCTCCCTCCACCCCAGACACAATTCTACCCCACCACACCACTACCAACCCCTCCCCTCCACCCCCAGACACGTGATTCCAGACCTCACCAACACCACTACCAACCCCCTCCCTCCACCCCAGACACAGAGATTGTGCTTATACCCCTCTCCCTCCACCCCAGACCAGAGATTGTGCCCCCCCCCTACCACCCCCCTATCCCTCCACCCCAGACACAGTGATTCTACCCCACCACTACCAAGCCCCCTCTCCCCACCCCAGACACAATGATTCTACCCCACCCACACAACCCCCTATCCCTCCACCCCAGACACAGTGACCCACCCTACAACCACCCTCTTCCACCCCAGACACAGACACCCACCCCTACCAACCCCCTCTCCCTCCACCCCAGACACAGTGACTCAGCAGAGATCCAGAATAACACCATCCCCTGTAGTCAGAGCAGCCCAGGCTGAGGGAGGTTGACAGGGATAATACCCAGAGGAAGGCTGGGATTTACTGTAATATGAACAGAAATGATCCAGAGAATGATGAAACATGGTGTAATGTATTTATTAAACCTTTATTTAAAGGACCAGTGCAGTCAAAAATGTGATTTTCCTGTGTTTTATATATATATTTCCACACTATGATGTTGGAATAATACTGTGAAATTGTGAAAATGATGATAAAGCCATGTTAGTGTAAGAGCTGTTTGAACAGACAGTCTGTTTTGGTGGGGTGGAGTTTTGGCCTGCCTGATGACATCACCAGTTAATAGACCAACAAGAAAGAGCGTTCCAAACCTCTCTGCCAATAAGAGATGGAAGGGCAGGGTAGCCTAGTGGTTAGAGTGTAGAGGCGGCAGGTAGCCTAGTGGTTAGAGTGTAGAGGCGGGGGTAGCCTAGTGGTTAGAGTGTAGGGGCAGCAGGGTAGCCTAGTGGTTAGAGTGTAGGGGCAGCAGGGTAGCCTAGTGGTTAGAGCGTTGGACTAGTAACCAGAAGGTTGCAAGTTCAAATCCCTGAGCTGACAAGGTACAAATCAGTCGTTCTGCCCCTGAACAGGCAGTTAACCCACTGTTCCTAGGCTGTCATTGAAAATAAGAATTTGTTCTTAACTGACTTGCCTAGTCAAATAAAAATAACAGTTAGATTTCAGTTTACTCAGACAGTCCAGCAAAGTTCTTGTTTGAGAAATTGCTCTTTGCTAAGAAGCTATTTTTGTTTCTTGTTGACCATTTTAATTGAAAACAAGCACAATAAGGTTAACATTTTTTTACCCAGAAATTATTTGAAATTGAGATAAAAACCTTTAACCATGTGGGTTGAGATAAAACCGTATTTTTCAAGAGACACCTGGACCAAGACAGCAGCAGCAACACATCCGTTTCAGACAGTAATACTTGCTGCTGTGTAGCCTGGCAGGTGGATTAAGTGTTACGAAACCACCTTGGTTGACTAGGAAAGACACTCAGGGTTTCTCTGATCATGACATTCAACTCATACTGATGGAAAACTCACCGATTCCTCTTCCTGAATCATATGAACCAGATTGTCCAGGACAGGGGCCAGATTTCTGAGAAACAAAGAGAACCGGAAAGGAGGTTTATAAAGACTAAAAACAATGACAATATGGAGATACAAAGGTGTGTAACCGTATGTGTGTTTGGTAAGGGATGTGTTGTGTGTTTGGTAAGGGATGTGTTGTGTGTTTGGTAAGGGATGTGTTGTGTGAATGCTTCCATCTCCAGCCAGACAGTAAGGATATTGGTCCTGACCCAGCCCTCCCCCAGTGCTGACCCAGCCCTCCCCCAGTGCTGACCCAGCCTGCCCCCAGTGCTGACCCAGCCCTCCCCCAGTGCTGACCCAGCCCACCCCCAGTGCTGACCCAGCCCTCCCCAGTGCTGACCCAGCCCTCCCCAGTGCTGACCCAGCCCTCCCCCAGTGCTGAACCAGCCCCCCCCATCGTACTTGGACTTGATGTTGTTGAAGTTCTTCCCCAGTGAGAGATGTCGGATGGATCGGTTCTTGGCCAGCCACACCAGCAGAGTGGACAGGTCAGAGTCCAGACCTGGAGGAAACACAAACCAATCATCTAAAAGGCATTTTGGGAGCCAAAGCAGTAACACACCCGATTCAACCAATCAGCTAATCACAGTCTTTAAATAAATCATTATATTAGTCGAGTCAGCTGCACTACTGGGTTGATTGGGCTGGAGGAAAATTCTACAGCCAGACACCCACACAACCCTTAATACCCAGCCACCCACACAACCCTATATACCCAGCCACCCACACAACCCTATATACCCAGCCAGCCACACAACACTATATACCCAGCCACCCACACAACCCTATATACCCAGCCAGCCACACAACCCTTTATACCCAGCCACCCACACAACCCTATATACCCAGCCACCCACACAACCCTATATACCCAGCCACCCACACAACTACACCCAGCCTCCCACATAACCCTATATACCCAGCCACCCACACAACCCTATATACCCAGCCACCCACACAACCCTTTATACCCAGCCACCCACACAACCCTATACACCCAGCCACCCTCACAACCCTATACACCCAGCCAGCCACACAACCCTATATACCCAGCCACCCACAAAACCCTTTATACCCAGCCACCCAGACAACCCTATATACCCAGCCTCCCACACAACTACACCCAGCCTCCCACATAACCCTATATACCCAGCCACCCACACAACCCTATATTATACCCAGCCTCCCACACAACCCTATATACCCAGCCACCCACACAACACCCAGCCACCCACACAACCCTTATACCCAGCCACCCACACAACCCTATATACCCAGCCACCCACACAACCCTATATACCCAGCCAGCCCACACAACCCTATATACCCAGCAACCCAGCCACACAAACCCTATATACCCAGCCACCCACACAACCCACACAACCCAATATACCCAGCCACCCTCACAACCACACAACCCTTTATACCCAGCCACCACACACTACCCCCAGCCACCCACACAACCCTATATACCCAGCCACCCACCCCCTATATACCCAGCCACCCACACAACCCTATATAGCCCAGCCCAGCCACCCACACAACCCTATATACCCAGCCACCCAGCCACACAACCCTATATACCCAGCCACCCACACAACCCTATATACCCAGCCACCCACACAACCCTATATACCCAGCCACCCACACAACCCTTTATACCCAGCCACCCACCCCTTATACCCAGCCACCCACACAACCCTATATACCCAGCCACCCACACAACCCTATACACCCAGCCATATACAGCCACCCACACAACCCTATATACCCAGCCACCCACACAACCCTATATACACACAACCCTACACAACCCTATACCCAGCCACCCACACAACCCTATATTCCCAGCCACCCACACAACCCTTTACCCACCCAGCCACCCACACAACCCTTATACCCAGCCACCCACACAACCCTATACCACCCACACAACCCTTTACACCCAGCCACCCACACAACCCTATATACCCAGCCACCCACACAACCCTACATACCAGCCACTCACACAACCCTTTATACCCAGCCACCCACACAACCCTATATACCCAGCCACCCAGCACCCACACAACCCTTTATACCCAGCCACCCACACAACCCTTTATACCCAGCCACCCACACAACCCCAGCCACCCACACAACTACACCCAGCCTCCCACATAACCCAATATACCCAGCCACCCACACAACCCTATATACCCAGCCACCCACACAACCCTATATACCCAGCCACCCACACAACCCTTATACCCAGCCACCCACACAACCCTATATACCCAGCCACCCACACAACCCTATATACCCAGCCACCCACACAACCCTATACCCAGCCACCCACACAACCCTATATACCCAGCCACCCACACAACCCTTTATACCCAGCCACCCACACAACCCTATATACCCAGCCACCCACACAACCCTATATACCCAGCCACCCACACAACCCCAGCCACCCACACAACCTTTATACCCAGCCACCCACACAACCCTATATACCCAGCCACCCACACAACCACCCAGCCACCCACACAACCCTTTATACCCAGCCACCCACACAACCCTTTATACCCAGCCACCCACACAACCCTATATACCCAGCCTCCCACACAACTACACCCAGCCACCCACACAACCCTATATACCCAGCCACCCACACAACCCTATATACCCAGCCACCCACACAACCCTACACCCAGCCACCCACACAACCCTATACACCCAGCCACCCACACACCCTATTACACCCAGCCACCCACACAACCCTATATACCCAGCCACCCACACAACCCTACACCCAGCCACCCACACAACCCTTATACCCAGCCACCCACACAACCCTATATACCCAGCCATCCACACAACTACACCCAGCCACCCACACAACCCTTTATACACCACCCACCAACCCTATATACCCAGCCACCCACACAACCCTATATACCCAGCCACCCACACAACTACACCCAGACACCCACACAACCCTTATACCCAGCCACCCACACAACCCTATACACCCAGCCACCCACACAACCTATACACCCAGCCACCCACACAACCCTATATACCCAGCCACCCACACAACCCTATACACCCAGCCACCCACACAACCCTATATACCCAGCCACCCACACAACCCTATATACCCAGCCACCCACACAACCCTATATACCCAGCCACCCACACAACCCTATATACCCAGCCACCCACACAACCCTATACACCCAGCCACCCACACAACCCTATATACCCAGCCACCCACACAACCCCATACACCCAGCCAACCGCACAACCCTATATACCCAGCCACCCACACAACCCTATATACCCAGCCACCCACACAACCCTATATACCCAGCCAACCCACAACCCTATACACCCAGCCACCGCACAACCCTATATACCCAGCCACCCACACAACCCTATACACCCAGCCAACCGCACAACCCTATATACCCAGCCACCCACACAACCCTATATACCCAGCCACTCACACAACCCTTCGGACACCCCTGCTTTAAATTGGATAAACTGCATTCCCTTGTCTTGTTTTACCGTTGTCAGAGATATCCAGACTGGAGATGTTGTCTTTGCATTATAGATATAGAGAAGCTAGATATAGTCTTACTGTTGTCAGAGATACCCAGACTGGAGATGTCTTAACATTATGGATATAGAGAAGCTAGATATAGTCTTACCGTTGTCAGAGATATCCAGACTGGAGATGTTGTCAGCGATGCATCCCTCCAGATATGAGAAACCCAGACCTGAGCTGTCAATAGAGAGACAAGATGAGATGTCTTAACAGAACAGCAGCGTCCCTAGGGCTGGGATAACAATAGATGTAGATACAGAACAGCAGCGTATCCCTAGGGCTGGGATAACAATAGATGTAGATACAGAACAGCAGCGTCCCTAGGGCTGGGATAACAATAGATGTAGATACAGAACAGCAGCTACCCTAGCTGGAATGTTGCTTTACAGTTGTTAGTCAGAATACTTAGTGACCAAGTCTTAGAGCAGCAATAGGGGGAGAGAACAACACACATCAGAGATATCCAGGGACCAGTAGCTGCTATTAACATTATCAGAGATATACAGGGACCAATAGCTAGCTATTAGAGAGACAACAACACACAGACTCAGAGATATACAGGGACCAGTAGCTAGCTATTCTTAACAACAACATCAGAGATATACAGGGACCAGTAGCTAGCTATTAGAGGGAACAACAACACACATCAGAGACATATCAGGGACCAGTAGCTAGCTATTAGAGGGAACAACAACACACATCAGAGATATACAGGGACCAGTAGCTAGCTATTAGAGGGAACAACACACATCAGAGATATACAGGGACCAGTAGCTAGCTATTAGAGGGCAACACACATCAGAGACATACAGGGACCAGTAGCTAGCTATTATCCAACACACATCAGAGATATACAGGGACCAGTAGCTAGCTATTAGAGGGAACAACACACATCAGAGACATACAGGGACCAGTAGCTAGCTATTAGAGGGGAACAACAACACATCAGAGATACAGGGACCAGTAGCTAGCTATTAGGGCTGGGATAACAATAGATGTAGATACAGAACAGCAGCGCACACATCAGAGATATACAGGGACCAGTAGCTAGCTATTAGAGGTACAACAACACACATCAGAGATATACAGGGAGCCAGTAGATACAGAACAGCAGCACATCCCAGGGACTAGCTAGCTATTAGAGATAGAACAGGGACCAACAGGGCTGAACAACACATCAGAGATATACAGGGACCAGTAGCTAGCTATTAGAGAGAACAACAACAAGACACATCAGAGATATACAGGGACCAGTAGCTAGCTATTAGAGAGAACAACAACACATCAGAGATATACAGGGACCAGTAGCTAGCTATTAGAGGGAACAACACACATCAGAGACATACAGGGACCAGTAGCTAGCTATTAGAGGGAACAACAACACACATCAGAGATATACAGGGACCAGTAGCTAGCTATTAGAGAGAACAACAACAAGACACATCAGAGACATACAGGGACCAGTAGCAAGCTATTAGAGGGAACAACACACATCAGAGATATACAGGGACCAGTAGCTAGCTATTAGAGGGAACAACGACACATCAGAGATATACAGGGACCAGTAGCTAGCTATTAGAGGGAACAACACACATCAGAGATATACAGGGACCAGTAGCTAGCTATTAGAGAGAACAACAACACATCAGAGATATACAGGGACCTTTAGCTAGCTATTAGAGGGAACAACAACACATCAGAGATATACAGGAACCAGTAGCTAGCTATTAGAGGGAACAATCCTCTGGCTAGATCATCCACATACAATTAGACAAGAGTATTTATTACAAATGGCACCCTATTTCCTATGTAGTGCACTACTTTTGACCAGGACCTATTGGGTTCTGGTCAAAAGTAGTGCACTTACATAGGGAATAGGGTGCATTTGGGAATCAGACAAGAACACATAGTACTGTAGCACACAGTGAGACTGCTTCAAACCAATGGTTCATTATTACACCCACAAAGACTGAAAGGCAAGAGATAATGTAGTAGCTCAGCAGCGGTTTAAAATGTGAAATTATTTTGCTAACTGTGGTTCCTGCTGCAGTGGTATTCAATGAATCTGTGGAAAGACATCTTTAGTAGATTAGGGCATGGGGGTGAGAGAGAGAGAGTGTGTGTGTGTGTGTTTCTGTGCATGCGTGTGTGTGAGTGAGTGCGTGACATAATTAGCCATTTCTATTCAATCTCCTTCCTGTTCCTCTCTTCTCTCTCTCTCGCTTCGCCAAGTGATCCATTATATAGAGTTATAGTAGACTCATCAGGTATATTCGGAGAGGAGGAAGCTATAACAACAGACAGAGCTATGGGATGTTCACTCCAAAAACTATCAAGGCCAAAGCTAGTGCACATTTTAGAATTCTTAAACTGACGAAGAACATTCAGATAAACGTCACATATCTGGACCAGAACATTCAGATAAACGTCACAAATCTGGACCAGAACATTCAGCTAAATGTCACATATCTGGACCAGAACATTCAGATAAATGTCACATATCTGGACCAGAACATTCAGCGAAATGTCACATATCTGGACCAGAACAAGAGGTGGATTCTTGCTTTAGCAGATCTGCTAATGTTTTTAATGTTACATATTAGGACATATAGTACTATAGTGAAGAGGTCATTGACATATAGTACTATAGGGAAGAGGTCTTTGACATATAGTACTATAGTAAAGAGGTCATTGATGTATAGTACTATAGTAAAGAGGTCATTGACGTATAGGACTATAGTGAAGAGGTCATTGACATATAGGACTATAGTGAAGAGGTCATTGACATACAGTACTATAGTGAAGAAGTCATTGACATATAGGACTATAGTGAAGAGGTCATTGACATATAGGACTATAGTGAAGAGGTCATTGATGTATAGGACTATAGTGAAGAGGTCATTGATGTATAGGACTATAGTGAAGAGGTCATTGATGTATGGGACTATAGTGAAGAGGTCATTGACATATAGGACTATAGTGAAGAGGTCATTGATGTATAGGACTATAGTGAAGAGGTCATTGATGTATAGGACTATAGTGAAGAGGTCATTGATGTATGGGACTATAGTGAAGAGGTCATTGACATACAGTACTATAGTGAAGAGGTCATTGATGTATAGGACTATAGTGAAGAGGTCATTGATATATAGGACTATAGTGAAGAGGTCATTGACATATAGGACTATAGTGAAGAGGTCATTGATGTATAGGACTATAGTGAAGAGGTCATTGACATATAGGACTATAGTGAAGAGGTCATTGACATATAGGACTATAGTGAAGAGGTCATTGACATATAGTACTATAGTGAAGAGGTCATTGACATACAGTACTATAGTGAAGAGGTCATTGACATATAGTACTATAGTGAAGAGGTCATTGACATATAGTACTATAGTGAAGAGGTCATTGACGTATAGGACTATAGTGAAGAGGTCATTGACATACAGTACTATAGTGAAGAGGTCATTGACATACAGTACTATAGTGAAGAGGTCATTGACATATAGTACTATAGTGAAGAGGTCATTGACATATAGTACTATAGTGAAGAGGTCATTGACGTATAGGACTATAGTGAAGAGGTCATTGACATATAGGACTATAGTGAAGAGGTCATTGACATACAGTACTATAGTGAAGAGGTCATTGATGTATAGGACTATAGTGAAGAGGTCATTGACATATAGGACTATAGTGAAGAGGTCATTGATGTATAGGACTATAGTGAAGAGGTCATTGACATATAGGACTATAGTGAAGAGGTCATTGATGTATAGGACTATAGTGAAGAGGTCATTGATGTATGGGACTATAGTGAAGAGGTCATTGACATACAGTACTATAGTGAAGAGGTCATTGATGTATAGGACTATAGTGAAGAGGTCATTGATATATAGGACTATAGTGAAGAGGTCATTGACATATAGGACTATAGTGAAGAGGTCATTGATGTATAGGACTATAGTGAAGAGGTCATTGACATATAGGACTATAGTGAAGAGGTCATTGATGTATAGGACTATAGTGAAGAGGTCATTGACATATAGGACTATCGTGAAGAGGTCATTGACATACAGTACTATAGTGAAGAGGTCATTGACATATAGGACTATAGTGAAGAGGTCATTGATGTATAGGACTATAGTGAAGAGGTCATTGATGTATAGGACTATAGTGAAGAGGTCATTGATGTATGGGACTATAGTGAAGAGGTCATTGACATACAGTACTATAGTGAAGAGGTCATTGATGTATAGGACTATAGTGAAGAGGTCATTGATATATAGGACTATAGTGAAGAGGTCATTGACATATAGGACTATAGTGAAGAGGTCATTGATGTATAGGACTATAGTGAAGAGGTCATTGACATATAGGACTATAGTGAAGAGGTCATTGACATATAGGACTATAGTGAAGAGGTCATTGACATATAGTACTATAGTGAAGAGGTCATTGACATACAGTACTATAGTGAAGAGGTCATTGACATATAGTACTATAGTGAAGAGGTCATTGACATATAGTACTATAGTGAAGAGGTCATTGACGTATAGGACTATAGTGAAGAGGTCATTGACATACAGTACTATAGTGAAGAGGTCATTGACATACAGTACTATAGTGAAGAGGTCATTGACATATAGTACTATAGTGAAGAGGTCATTGACATATAGTACTATAGTGAAGAGGTCATTGACATATAGGACTATAGTGAAGAGGTCATTGACATATAGGACTATAGTGAAGAGGTCATTGACATACAGTACTATAGTGAAGAGGTCATTGATGTATAGGACTATAGTGAAGAGGTCATTGACATATAGGACTATAGTGAAGAGGTCATTGATGTATAGGACTATAGTGAAGAGGTCATTGACATATAGGACTATAGTGAAGAGGTCATTGATGTATAGGACTATAGTGAAGAGGTCATTGATGTATGGGACTATAGTGAAGAGGTCATTGACATACAGTACTATAGTGAAGAGGTCATTGATGTATAGGACTATAGTGAAGAGGTCATTGATATATAGGACTATAGTGAAGAGGTCATTGACATATAGGACTATAGTGAAGAGGTCATTGATGTATAGGACTATAGTGAAGAGGTCATTGACATATAGGACTATAGTGAAGAGGTCATTGATGTATAGGACTATAGTGAAGAGGTCATTGACATATAGGACTATCGTGAAGAGGTCATTGACATACAGTACTATAGTGAAGAGGTCATTGACATATAGTACTATAGTGAAGAGGTCATTGACATATAGGACTATAGTGAAGAGGTCATTGATGTATAGTACATTGATAAAACAACTTAAACACTTTTCCTCTGTCGTTATCTCACGCTGACTAATAAAGTTGTCTTTCATTCCACAACTGAAAAGCTAAATACATCGTGTTTACATGTCTTGCTAAAGGGCCTAAAAACAATCATCTTCGTTCTTTGACAAAACAGAGTAATTTTATAGATCTGTGAGAAGGTGGAGGGAATTCTCTCTCTGTGTTCTTACCTCACAGCAGTTGAGGTCTAACGACACTTCCTGTAGCCTCTCTGTGTTCTTACCTCACAGCAGCTGAGGTCTAACGACACTTCCTGTAACCTCTGTGTTCTTACCTCACAGCAGCTGAGGTCTAACGACACTTCCTGTAGCTTCTCTGTGTTCTTACCTCACCGCAGCTGAGGTCTAACAACACTTCCTGTAGCCTCTCTGTGTTCTTACCTCACAGCAGCTGAGGTCTAACGACACTTCCTGTAACCTCTCTGTGTTCTTACCTCACAACAGCTGAGGTCTAACAACACTTCCTGTAGCCTCTCTGTGTTCTTACCTCACAGCAGCTGAGGTCTAATGACACTTCCTGTAGCCTCTCTGTGTTCTTACCTCACAGCAGCTGAGGTCTAACGACACTTCCTGTGATGTCTGTGGTTAGCTGGGTCCAGACCTTCCTGAGATGTTGGAAGAGCTCTGCAAGGAAGACAACAATATTGTTTAATACATTTCAGGCAGACTCACTGTTGGTTAGGTTTATAATAGAGACTAACAATGAAGAATACTATCTTACAGGATGAAGAATCCAGTCTAGTTTATGAGATGAAGAATCCAGTCTAGTTTATGAGATGAATAATCCAGTCTAGTTTATGGGATGAAGAATCCAGTCTAGTTTATGGGATGAAGAATCCAGTCTAGTTTATGGGATAAATAATCCAGTCTAGTTTATGGGATGAAGAATCCAGTCTAGTTTATGAGATGAAGAATCCAGTCTAGTTTATGGGATGAAGAATCCAGTCTAGTTTATGGGATGAAGAATCCAGTCTAGTTTATGGGATGAAGAATCCAGTCTAGTTTATGAGATGAATAATCCAGTCTAGTTTATGGGATGAAGAATCCAGTCTAGTTTATGGAATGAAGAATCCAGTCTAGTTTATGGGATGAATAATCCAGTCTAGTTTATGGGATGAAGAATCCAGTCTAGTTTATGGAAAGAATCCAGAATGGGATGAATAATCCAGTCTAGTTTATGGAAATAATGAAGAATGAAGAATCCAGTCTAGTTTATGAGATGAATAATCCAGTCTAGTTTATGGGATGAAGAATCCAGTCTCTAGTTTATGGGATGAAGAATCCAGTCTAGTTTATGGATGAAGAATCCAGTCTTTATGGGATGAAGAATCCAGTTTATGGGATGAAGAATCCAGTCTAGTTTATGGGATGAAGAATCCAGTCTAGTTTATGGAATGAAGAATCCAGTCTAGTTTATGAGATGAATAATCCAGTCTAGTTTATGAATGAATAATCCAGTCTAGTTTATGGGATGAAGAATCCAGTCTAGTTTATGGAATGAAGAATCCAGTCTAGTTTATGGAATGAAGAATCCAGTCTAGTTTATGAGATGAATAATCCAGTCTAGTTTATGGGATGCTGAGAGAGTGAAATAGACACTGAGTGTACAAAACATTAGGAACAGCTGCTCTTTCCCTGACATAGACTGACCAGGTGAATCCAGGTGAAAGTCACGTGTTAAATCCACTTCAGTCAGAGTAAACGAAGGGGATGAGACAGGTCAGAGAAGGTTTTATAAGAGTTGAGATAATTGAGACATGGATGGTTTGTCACATGGGATGACGCTGGAGAGACGAAGCAGGTACAGGGATTAAAACATTTAATAAATAACGGACATGGAACGAGACAGGAACAGCGTCAGCAAACAGGAAACACAAACAAAAGACAATCAAAGCAGAAGTGGGGAACAGAGCTGGGGAACTGATACATATAGGGAGGTAATAACAGGTGATGCGTGAGACCAGGTGAGTCCAATACCGCTGATGGGCGTGACGAGGGAAGGCAGGTGTGCGTAATGGATGATAGGAGAGCGTGATGCAGGGCAGCCTGGCGCCCTGGGGGGTGACATTGTTTATGTGTTCAGAGGGTGAATGGGCAAGACAAAAGCTTAAAGTGACTTTGAACAGGGAGTGGTCCATAGGTGCCAGACGCGTCAAGAACTGCTGGGTTTTTCACGCTCAACAGTTTCCCGTGTGTATCGAGAATGGTCCACCACCCAAAGGACATCCCAGCCAACTTGACACGACTGTGGGAAGCATTAGAGTCAAAATGGGCCAGCATCCCTGTGGAACGCTTTTGACACCTTGTAGTCCATGCCTGACGAATTGAGGCTGTTCTGAGGGCAAAAGGGGGTGCAACTCAATATTAGGAAGGTGTTCTCTATTGTAGCTCTATTTCCTATTAGGAAAAATATATATATTGGAGGGGAGCGTAAGAGAGAGAAGAGACACAGAGAGAGAAAGAAGGAGATGAGAGAGGGAAAGTGAGAAGGAGGGACAGAAGAGATTGAGACAGAGGGGGGGAGAGAAGAACTGAGAGATTGAGACAGAGGGAGGAGAGAAAGACGGAGACAGAGAAAGACAGAGAGAGATGAGAGAAAGACAGAGAGAGAGAGAAAGACAGAGACAGAGGAGAGAAAGACAGAGAGGAGAGAAAAACAGAGACAGAGAAAGACAGAGACAGAGAAAGACAGAGACAGAGGAGAGAAAAGACAGAGAGAGGAGAGAAAGACAGAGACAGAGGAGGAGAAAAGACAGAGAGGAGACAGAAAAAGACAGACAGAGAGAGAAAGACAGAGACATGAGAAAGACAGGGTCAGAGGAGAGAAAGACAGAGAGAGGAGAGAAAGACAGAGAGAGGAGAGAAAGACAGAGAGAGAGAGAAAGACAGAGACAGAAAAGACAAAGACAGACAGAGACAGAGAAAGACAAAGACAGAGAAAGATAAAGACAGACAGAGACAGACAGACAAAGACAGAGACATGGTTAGTTTGCTCACTTCAAGGCCTCTGGAGGGAGTTTGGTTCCTGAAAGGTTGATGCAGCTGAGGGCCACGGCGCTGCTGAAGAAGTGCTTGAAGGATGGAGGCACATCTTTGCCTTTCCTGGAGACAAACAGAAGAGAGGATAGTAAGCCCAGGCAAGAGACGATACCTGAGAGGCCATAGTATAGTAGCCTTGTGAACCACCCTGAAGTGGAACGCTGCTCTCCGTTTCCTTTCACTTGCAGTGAAACAGAATGTGACCAATCAGGATGTGCTGAACGAGGCCAATAGTGTAGTATACAGGGAATACTGTCACAGCTAGGAGATGTTAGGTGTAGAGAAACCCAGTAGTCCTGATATGGCTACATTATTATGGTGTATATAAACCCAGTAGCCCTGATATGGCTACATTATTATGGTGTATATAAACCCAGTAGCCCTGATATGGCTACATTATTATGGTGTATATAAACCCAAATATGGCCCCCAGTAGCTCTGATATGGTTACATTATTATGGTGTATATAAACCCAGTAGGCCTGATATGGACACAGTCTTCATTATTATGGTGTATATAAACCCAGTAGCCCTGATATGGCTACATTATTATGGTGTATATAAACCCAGTAGTCCTGATATGGAAACAGTCTTCATTATTATGGTGTATATAAACCCAGTAGCCCTGATATGGACACAGTCTTCATTATTATGGTGTATATAAACCCAGTAGCCCTGATATGGCCATTATTATGGTGTATATAAACCCAGTAGGCCTGATATGGACACAGTGGTGTATATAAACCCAGTAGGCCTGATATGGCTACATTATTATGGTGTATATAAACCCAGTAGCCTGATATGGCATTATTATGGTGTATATAAACATTATTATGGTGTATATAAACCCAGTAGCCCTGATATGGCTACATTATTATGGTGTATATAAACCCAGTAGCCCTGATATGGCTACATTATTATGGTGTATATAAACCCAGTAGCCCTGATATGGTTACATTATTATGGTGTATATAAACCCAGTAGCCCTGATATGGACACAGTCTTCCTTATTATGGTGTATATAAACCCAGTAGCAATGATATGGCTACATTATTATGGTGTATATAAACCCAGTAGGCCTGATATGGCTACATTATTATGGTGTATATAAACCCAGTAGCAATGATATGGCTACATTATTATGGTGTATATAAACCCAGTAGCCCTGATATGGCTACATTATTATGGTGTATATAAACCCAGTAGAATTCTTTTTATAAAACACAGCAGCTTGTCCTCCGCTCCCACACCCTCCCTTATAGGCTAGCTCTGTCCCCAGAGAGACTGTGATAGGCTAGCTCTGTCCCCAGAGAGACTGTGATAGGCTAGCTCTGTACCCAGAGAGACTGTGATAGGCTAGCTCTGTACCCAGAGAGACTGTGATAGGCTTGCTCTGTCCACAGAGAGACACTGTGATAGGCTAGCTCTGTCCACAGAGAGACACTGTGATAGGCTAGCTCTGTCCACAGAGAGACACTGTGATAGGCTAGCTCTGTCCACAGAGAGACACTGTGACAGGGTAATGATGTGAAGAGAGACTGTGATGGGGTAATGATGTGAGAGACTGTGATGGGGTAATGATGTGAGAGGCTGTGATGGGGTAATGATGTGAAAGGCTGTGATGGGGTAATGATGTGAGAGAGACTGTGATGGGGTAATGATGTGAGAGGCTGTGATGGGGTAATGATGTGAGAGGCTGTGATGGGGTAATGATGTGAGAGGCTGTGATGGGGTAATGATGTGAGAGAGACTGATGGGGTAATGATGTGAGAGGCTGTGATGGGGTAATGATGTGAGAGACTGTGATGGGGTAATGATGTGAGAGGCTGTGATGGGATAATGATGTGAGAGACTGTGATGGGGTAATGATGTGAGAGACTGTGATGGGGTAATGATGTGAGAGGCTGTGATGGGGTAATGATGTGAGAGGCTGTGATGGGGTAATGATGTGAGAGGCTGTGATGGGGTAATGATGTGAGAGGCTGTGATGGGGTAATGATGTGAGAGGCTGTGATGGGTAATGATGTGAGAGGCTGTGATGGGGTAATGATGTGAGAGGCTGTGATGGGGTAATGATGTGAGAGAGACTGATGGGGTAATGATGTGAGAGGCTGTGATGGGGTAATGATGTGAGAGGCTGTGATGGGGTAATGATGTGAGAGGCTGTGATGGGGTAATGATGTGAGAGACTGTGATGGGGTAATGATGTGAGAGGCTGTGATGGGATAATGATGTGAGAGACTGATGGGGTAATGATGTGAGAGACTGTGATGGGGTAATGATGTGAGAGGCTGTGATGGGGTAATGATGTGAGAGGCTGTGATGGGGTAATGATGTGAGAGGCTGTGATGGGGTAATGATGTGAGAGGCTGTGATGGGGTAATGATGTGAGAGGCTGTGATGGGGTAATGATGTGAGAGACTGTGATGGGGTAATGATGTGAGAGAGACTGTGATGGGGTAATGATGTGAGAGACTGTGATGGGGTAATGATGTGAGAGACTGTGATGGGGTAATGATGTGAGAGGCTGTGATGGGGTAATGATGTGAGAGACTGTGATGGGGTAATGATGTGAGAGACTGTGATGGGGTAATGATGTGAGAGACTGTGATGGGGTAATGATGTGAGAGGCTGTGATGGGGTAATGATGTGAGAGGCTGTGATGGGGTAATGATGTGAGAGGACTGTGATGGGGGTAATGATGTGAGAGGCTGTGATGGGGTAATGATGTGAGAGGCTGTGATGGGTAATAATGATGTGAGAGGCTGTGATGGGGTAATGATGTGAGGAGAGACTGATGGGGTAATGATGTGAGAGGCTGTGATGGGGTAATGATGTGAGAGGCTGTGATGGGGTAATGATGTGAGAGACTGATGGGGTAATGATGTGAGAGGCTGTGATGGGGTAATGATGTGAGAGGCTGTGATGGGGTAATGATGTGAGAGGCTGTGATGGGGTAATGATGTGAGAGGCTGTGATGGGGTAATGATGTGAGAGACTGTGATGGGGTAATGATGTGAGGAGAGACTGTGATGGGGTAATGATGTGAGAGGCTGTGATGGGGTAATGATGTGAGAGGCTGTGATGGGGTAATGATGTGAGAGACTGATGGGGTAATGATGTGAGAGGCTGTGATGGGGTAATGATGTGAGAGGCTGTGATGGGGTAATGATGTGAGAGGCTGTGATGGTGTAATGATGTGAGAGGCTGTGATGGGGTAATGATGTGAGAGACTGTGATGGGGTAATGATGTGAGAGACTGTGATGGGGTAATGATGTGAGAGGCTGTGATGGGGTAATGATGTGAGAGGCTGTGATGGGGTAATGATGTGAGGAGAGACTGATGGGTAATATAGATTTAAACAAACAAACATCTCTATCCTTGAACCATTACCCACTACTACTGTAGTCAATCTGACTGATCTGCAGAGGGTACTCTGTCTACAAATCAATCTCCAGGTGTTTGACAAATAAGAGTTAGAACACTGAGAATAGAACACTGAGAATAGAACACTGAGAATAGAACACTGAGAATAGAACACTGAGAACAGAACACTGAGAATAGAACACTGAGAATAGAACACTGAGAATAGAACACTGAGAATAGAACACTGAGAATAGAACACTGAGAACAGAACACCGAGAATAGAACACTGAGAATAGAACACTGAGAATAGAACACTGAATAATGGTTCTAACATGCACTGTCCATCATTAGAGATGTCCGATATGTTCTGTTCAGTTCAGGGAGGACAGGATGTAGTTTCACAGTAGTCATATGGTCTGTTCAGTTCAGTGAGGACAGGATGTAGTTTCACAGTAATCATATGGTCTGTTCAGTTCAGTGAAGACAGGATGTTGTTTCACAGTAGTCATATGGTCTGTTCAGTTCAGTGAGGACAGGATGTAGTTTCACAGTAATCATATGGTCTGTTCAGTTCAGTGAGGACAGGATGTAGTTTCACAGTAATCATATGGTCTGTTCAGTTCAGTGAGGACAGGATGTAGTTTCACAGTAATCCTTTTCTGGTTACCATGCCTCTATTTCCCCCAATCTAGAGAGAAGCCTTCCAACCCATTGAACCTGACACTGATATCAATACACTAACATCAACAAGGGCAGTCCAGGCTGACATTACATTCAGCAGAGCAGAGTCAGAGTTTTACTGTGCTGCCTGACCTCAGTGACCCCTAAAGAGTGATGCATCAGGGGTCAAATGTCAGGGGTCAAATGTCAGCTGACGGATGGCCATCATCATGAAGCCCAAGGAATTGACTCTTCTCCTCCTGTAATTTGGAGATTGAAAATTGCTCACAGGACTATTCTAACCAAAGTTGACTGTTTCCTTAACTTTGGAAGTATATATATATATATATATATTCAGGTTAATTCAAGGAACTGACTGGCTAAGCAACCATGCCAAATGTTCTGTTCCCCTGTCTGTGAGAGCAGAGCGGTGGGCCTTTCAGTGTAGGGGGCTGTGAAGTGGATAGACATCTCAGTGTTGTGAGTTCCAAGGGTGTGAAAAGAGCTCTGTCCCAGGATCAGCTTGTGAATTTAAGAGAGACAGAGAGAGAGGTGAAAAGAGCTCTGTCCCAGGATCAGCTTGTGAATGTATGAGCGACAGAGAGAGGTGAAAAGAGCTCTGTCCCAGGATCAGCTTGTGAATTTAAGAGAGACAGAGAGAGAGGTGAAAAGAGCTCTGTCCCAGGATCAGCTTGTGAATGTATGAGAGACAGAGAGGTGAAAAGAGCTCTGTCCCAGGATCAGCTTGTGAATGTATGAGAGACAGAGAGAGAGAAAACTGCAGCGGAGGCAGAAACAGGAATGGCAGATTGTTGATGTGTGTGAGACAGAGAGAGAGATAGATAGTTAATTTTTATTGTTTATTTCACTTTATATATTCAGAGAGAGGTTATATATTATCTACTGTCCCAGGATGCTTTGGCAATGTTAACACATGTTTCCCATGCCAATAAAGCCCTTGAATTGAATTGAATTGATAGAGAGAGAGAGATGGAAACTGCATGGGAGGCAGAAACAGGATTGGCAGATTGTTGGTGTGTACACACCCTAGGGCTGGGTGAGTGACAAGGATGGAGGGAGGAGGAGGGAGAGAGGGATGAATAATTTATTTATATATTTTTAAACTCTTATTTTATCAGTTAATTTGACTGAGAACACATTTACAGCAACGACCTGGGGAATAGTTACAGAGGAGAGGAGATGAATGAGCCAATTGTAAACTGGGGATTATTAGGTGACCATGATGGTATGAAGGCCAGATTGGGAATTTAGCCAGGACACCGGGGTGAACACCCCTACTCTTACAATATGTGCCATGGGATCTTTAGTGACCACAGAGAGCCAGGACACCGGGGTGAACACCCCTACTCTTACAATATGTGCCATGGGATCTTTAGTGACCACAGAGAGCCAGGACACCGGGGTGAACACCCCTACTCTTACAATATGTGCCATGGGATCTTTAGTGACCACAGAGAGCCAGGACACCGGGGTTAACACCCCTACTCTTACAATAAGTGCCATGGGATCTTTAGTGACCACAGAGAGTCAGGACACCTGTTTAACGTCCCATCCGAAAGACAGCACCCTACACAGGGCAATGTCCCCAATCACTGCCCTGGGGTAATGGGATACATATTTATTTTTTTAGACCAGAGGAAAGAGTGCCTCCTACTGACCCTCCAACACCACTTCCAGCAGCATCTGGTCTCCCATCCAGGGACTGACCAGGACCAACCCTTCTTAGCTTCAGAAGCAAGCCAGCAGTGGTATGCAGGGTGGTATGCTGCTGGCATGGGATAGAGGGAGGAGAGGGATGGATAGCCGTTTTGCTAAGGCATTAAAAACTGTTACCGCATAACGCCTGCATTCAGATCATTCTCTTCCTGCTACACAAATCAGGAAGTTGAACCAATCCTTATTGGATGACGTAAGGTTCCTTGATAACAGTCATTGCTGTTAGGGACACCTCTGATTGGCTGATCAGGGTTGTAACCACTCCTGGTTACCTGTAAACCCTGCCTTTGACTCACATGATGAGGGTAAAGTGCAGGTCAGAGGGTAAAGTGCAGGTCAGAGGGTAAAGCTGAGTACAGATCAGTACTGTAACATTCATCTCTCTGGTGTTCAGCTCTGTTGGATCCACAACATTTTGAATTTACATGGTAAGAGAGAGAGAGAGATTAGGAGGACGTATCATCATCAGAACTGTCATCTCCGTGTGTAGCTTCACTGTTGGGTGGATATTGTGGACCTAGGACTGTATTTCAGTGGATTACTTTCTCTTGAAAAGAGGAAATTGTCGAGAGAAACTGAACGTATTCTTCAGAAGCTGTTACAGAACAGGGAGTGGCACTGTGTGAGAAAATGGCCTCCAAACTTTCTCTTCCTGAGGAGGATTTCTCATGTCCCTGTCTGCTGTAGCAGCTTCAGCTGTGTCTGAAGTAGAAGAGAGGGGGTCAGAGAGCTTCAGCTGGGTCTGAAGTAGAAGAGAGGGGGTCAGAGAGCTTCAGCTGGGTCTGAAGTAGAAGAGAGGGGTCAGAGAGCTTCAGCTGGGTCTGAAGTAGAAGAGAGGGGGTCAGAGAGCTTCAGCTGGGTCTGAGGTAGAAGAGAGGGGGTCAGAGAGCTTCAGCTGGGTCTGAGGTAGAAGAGAGGGGGTCAGAGAGCTTCAGCTGGGTCTGAAGTAGAAGAGAGGAGTCAGAGAGCTTCAGCTGTGTCTGAGGTAGAAGAGAGGGGGGTCAGAGAGCTTCAGCTGGGTCTGAGGTGGAAGAGAGGGGTCAGAGAGCTTCAGCTGGGTCTGAGGTAGAAGAGAGGGGTCAGAGAGCTTCAGCTGGGTCTGAGGTAGAAGAGAGGGGGTCAGAGAGCTTCAGCTGGGTCTGAGGTAGAAGAGAGGGGTCAGAGAGCTTCAGCTGGGTCTGAGGTAGAAGAGAGGAGTCAGAGAGCTTCAGCTGGGTCTGAGGTAGAAGAGAGGGGGTCAGAGAGCTTCAGCTGGGTCTGAGGTAGAAGAGAGGGGGTCAGAGAGCTTCAGAAGAGCAGAGAGCTTCAGCTGGGTCTGAGGTAGAAGAGAGGGGAGTCAGAGAGCTTCAGCTGGGTCTGAGGTAGAAGAGAGGGGGTCAGAGAGCTTCAGCTGGGTCTGAGGTAGAAGAGAGGAGTCAGAGAGCTTCAGCTGGTCTGAAGTAGAAGAGAGGGGTCAGAGAGCTTCAGCTGGGTCTGAGGTAGAAGAGAGGGGTCAGAGAGCTTCAGCTGGGTCTGAGGTAGAAGAGAGGGGTCAGAGAGCTTCAGCTGGGTCTGAGGTAGAAGAGAGGGGTCAGAGAGCTTCAGCTGGGTCTGAGGTAGAAGAGAGGAGTCAGAGAGCTTCAGCTGGGTCTGAGGTAGAAGAGAGGGGTCAGAGAGCTTCAGCTGGGTCTGAGGTAGAAGAGAGGGGTCAGAGAGCTTCAGCTGGGTCTGAGGTAGAAGAGAGGAGTCAGAGAGCTTCAGCTGGGTCTGAGGTAGAAGAGAGGGGTCAGAGAGCTTCAGCTGGGTCTGAGGTAGAAGAGAGGGGTCAGAGAGCTTTCAGCTGGGTCTGAGGTAGAAGAGAGGAGTCAGAGAGCTTCAGCTGGGTCTGAGGTAGAAGAGAGGAGTCAGAGAGCTTCAGCTGGGTCTGAGGTAGAAGAGAGGGGAGTCAGAGAGCTTCAGCTGGGTCTGAGGTAGAAGAGAGGGGTCAGAGAGCTTCAGCTGGGTCTGAGGTAGAAGAGAGGGGTCAGAGCGCTTCAGCTGGGTCTGAGGTAGAAGAGAGGGGTCAGAGAGCTTCAGCTGGGTCTGAGGTAGAAGAGAGGGGTCAGAGAGCTTCAGCTGTGTCTGAGGTAGAAGAGAGGGGAGTCAAAGAGCTTCAGCTGGGTCTGAGGTAGAAGAGAGGAGACAGAGAGCTTCAGCTGGGTCTGAGGTAGAAGAGAGGAGTCAGAGAGCTTCAGCTGGGTCTGAGGTAGAAGAGAGGAGACAGAGAGCTTCAGCTGGGTCTGAGGTAGAAGAGAGGGGTCAGAGAGCTTCAGCTGTGTCTGAAGTAGAAGAGAGGGGAGTCAGAGAGCTTCAGCTGGGTCTGAGGTAGAAGAGAGGGGTCAGAGAGCTGGTCAGAGAGCTTCAGCTGGGTCTGAGGTAGAAGAGAGGAGTCAGAGAGCTTCAGCTGGATCTGAGGTAGAAAAGAGGAGTCAGAGAGCTTCAGCTGGGTCTGAGGTAGAAGAGAGGAGTCAGAGAGCTTCAGCTGGGTCTGAGGTAGAAGAGAGGAGTCGGAGAGTTTCAGCTGGGTCTGAGGTAGAAGAGAGGAGTCAGAGAGCTTCAGCTGGGTCTTAGGTAGAAGAGAGGGGTCAGAGAGCTTCAGCTGGGCCTGAGGTAGAAGAGAGGGGTCAGAGAGCTTCAGCTGGGCCTGAGGTAGAAGAGAGGGGGTCAGAGAGCTTCAGCTGGGTCTGAGGTAGAAGAGAGGAGTCAGAGAGCTTCAGCTGGGTCTGAGGTAGAAGAGGGGAGTCAGAGAGTTTCAGCTGGGTCTGAGGTAGAAGAGGAGAGTCAGAGAGTTTCAGCTGGGTCTGAGGTAGAAGAGAGGGGTCAGAGAGCTTCAGCTGGGTCTGAGGTAGAAGAGAGGAGTCAGAGAGCTTCAGCTGGGTCTGAGGTAGAAGAGGGGAGTCAGAGAGTTTCAGCTGGGTCTGAGGTAGAAGAGGAGAGTCAGAGAGTTTCAGCTGGGTCTGAGGTAGAAGAGAGGGGTCAGAGAGCTTCAGCTGGGTCTGAGGTGCTCTGCAGTCTGCACAGTGAGAAACTCAAACCCTTCTGTCTGGAGGATAAACAGCCCATCTGTGTGGTGTGTCAGTCCTCAAAGAAACATAGATCTCATGTCTGTGTCCCTGTAGATGAGTCTGTCCAGGATGTCTGTGTCCCTGTAGATGAGGATGTCCAGGATGTCTGTGTCCCTGTAGATGAGTCTGTCCAGGATGTCTGTGTCCCTGTAGATGAGTCTGTCCAGGATGTCTGTGTCCCTGTAGATGAGTCTGTCCAGGATTATAAGGAGGAACTCCAGACTGTCCTGAAGCCCTTAAAGGAGAAGCTGAAGGCCTTTAAGAAAGTTTAACCTTTAATGAAACAGCAGAACACATGAAGAGTCAGGTCCAGCACACAGAGAAACAGATGAGGAAAGAGTTTGAGAAGCTTCACCAGTTTCTACGAGATGAAGAGGCAGCCAGGATAGCTGCACTGAGGGAGGAAGAGGAGGCCAGGCTAGCTGCACTGAGGGAGGAAGAGGAGGCCAGGCTAGCTGCACTGAGGAGGAAGAGGCAGCCAGGCTAGCTGCACTGAGGGAGGAAGAGGAGGCCAGGCTAGCTGCACTGAGGGAGGAAGAGGAGGCCAGGCTAGCTGCACTGAGGGAGGAAGAGGAGGCCAGGCTAGCTGCACTGAGGGAGGAAGAGGAGGCCAGGCTAGCTGCACTGAGGGAGGAAGAGGAGGCCAGGCTAGCTGCACTGAGGGAGGAAGAGGAGGCCAGGCTAGCTGCACTGAGGGAGGAAGAGGAGGCCAGGCTAGCTGCACTGAGGGAGGAAGAGGCAGCCAGGATAGCTGCACTGAGGGAGGAAGAGGCAGCCAGGATAGCTGCACTGAGGGAGGAAGAGGCAGCCAGGATAGCTGCACTGAGGGAGGAAGAGGCAGCCAGGCTAGCTGCACTGAGGGAGGAAGAGGAGGCCAGGCTAGCTGCACTGAGGGAGGAAGAGGCAGGCCAGGCTAGCTGCACTGAGGGAGGAAGAGGAGGCCAGGCTAGCTGCACTGAGGGAGGAAGAGGCAGCCAGGCTAGCTGCACTGAGGGAGGAAGAGGCAGCCAGGATAGCTGCACTGAGGGAGGAAGAGGCAGCCAGGATAGCTGCACTGAGGGAGGAAGAGGCAGCCAGGATAGCTGCACTGAGGGAGGAAGAGGAGCAGAAGAGTCAGATTGATGAAGAAGAAGATTGAAGAGATAAGCAGAAAGACATCATCACTTTCAGACTCAATCAAAGCCATAGAGGAGGAGCTGAAAGATGAAGACATCTCATTCCTGCAGAACTTCAGGACCACAAAGGAAAGATCCCAGTACATACTGCTGGATCCACAGCTGGTCTCAGGAGCTCTGATAGACAAGGCCAAACACCTGGGCAACCTGCAGTTCAGAGTCTGGGAGAAGATGCAGGGGATCCTCACATACACTCCTGTGATTCTGGACCCCAACGCTGCTTCCCCTGGCTCTCTCTGTCTGATGATCTGACCACTGAGATACACAGGCACAAAACAACAGCTCCCTGACAACCCAGAGAGATTCGTGAAGTATATAGATGTTCTGGGATCTGAGGGGTTCTGCTCAGGGAAACACAGCTGGGAAGTGGAGGGTGGGGGACCACAGTCACTGTGAGAGAGTGTGGTCTGTGGCTAAAGAGGGTGCGGCTAAAGAGTCCCTTGACAGGAAGGGGAAGGGGTGTGCATCACCACAGGATGGGATCTGTTGTATAGAGCAGCAGAATGGTACCATTAAAGAAGGAGGAGGTGACATCATCAGTCTGAAGAGGACATCCCAGAGGATCAGAGTGCAGCTGGACTACGACAGGGAGGGGAAGGTGTCCTTCTACGATCCCAAAGACACACTGATCTCCACTTATAAAGACACATTTACTGAGAGACTGTTTCCATACCTTGGTATGGGAGAGGCTGCTGATGACAACAACCCTGATATACACATCTGCCAATCAAAGGTGTCTCTGACAGTGATGTCATCCCAGTAAGGTGTGCGTATGTGTACGCGTACGAGCGTGCCTGCATGTGGGTGAAATGTGTCAGTTTCAGTGGACATTATCAGGAGATATTCTTTAAACAATACAAAACATATCCATACAAATGACCCCCCCCCTAGACCCCCCTGCTCACCCCCCACCCCTCCACCTCCAGACTGCCCTGCAAACTTGACTCAAATACGATTCCCTCAAGATTGATCTGATGTCCAAAAGATTTCACATCAACATTTTGTGATATAAAACGTTTAAGTTTCATGTATTTGAAAATATCTACATTGATCAATCCAAAATTGATTTTTTAATTTCCTATTACCAAGTAATGTATGGTTTCCATGCCTATAGTTTTCCATGTGGACCAATTTATCAGTGGATTCTGAAAAGCTATCCAAGGATTGTTCCAGAAGGTTGTGTTTTTAGGGAGGGATATTGGTTCTTGTTGAATACATTTCATTTTCTTCCATATTGTTAGTGTTCTATATTGTTAGTGTTCTATATTGTTAGTGTTCTATATTGTTAGTGTTCTATATTGTTAGTGTTCTATATTGTTATAGTGTTCTATATTGTTATAGTGTTCTATATTGTTATATTGTTAGTGTTATTTCTATATTGTTATAGTGTTCTATATTGTTATAGTGTTCTATATTGTTATAGTGTTCTATATTGTTATAGTGTTCCATATTGTTATAGTGTTCCATATTGTTATATATTGTTATAGTGTTCTATATTGTTATAGTGTTCTATATTGTTATGTTCTATATTGTTATTGTTATAGTGTTCCATATTGTTATAGTGTTCTATATTGTTATAGTGTTCTATATTGTTTCTATATTGTTATTTCCATATTGTTATAGTGTTCTATATTGTTATAGTTTCTATATTGTTATAGTGTTCTATATTGTTATAGTGTTCCATATTGTTATAGTGTTCCATATTGTTATAGTGTTCTATATTGTTATTGTTCTATATTGTTATAGTGTTCCATATTGTTATAGTGTTCTATATTGTTATATTGTTATAGTTCTATTGTTATTGTTATATTGTTTGTTGTTCTATATTGTTATTGTGTTCCATATTGTTATAGTGTTCTATATTGTTAGTGTTCTATATTGTTATTGTTTCTATATTGTTATTGTGTTCCATATTGTTATAGTGTTCTATATTGTTAGTGTTCTATATTGTTAGTGTTCTATATTGTTCTATATTGTTATATTGTGTTCCATATTGTTATGTTCTAGTGTTCTATATTGTTATTGTGTTCCATATTGTTATTGTGTTCTATATTGTTATAGTGTTCCATATTGTTATAGTGTTCTATATTGTTATAGTGTTCCATATTGTTATAGTGTTCTATATTGTTATAGTGTTCCATATTGTTATAGTGTTCTATATTGTTATAGTGTTCCATATTGTTATAGTGTTCTATATTGTTAGTGTTCTATATTTTTATTGTGTTCTATATTGTTATAGTGTTCTATATTGTTATAGTGTTCCATATTGTTATAGTGTTCTATATTGTTAGTGTTCTATATTGTTATTGTGTTCTTAACTATGAAGTTGTTCATGTTCTTAGCTTTATCCTTTGAAAATAGACACAAAAATATTCTGGGGATGAGCATGTGCATCTTCAATATGTACCCATTGTTCCTCTTTAGTACATTTAACTATATGTCCCAAGTGAAAGCCCTGGGTAGAGATTTGATACAATTCCAAGTCTGGAAGGTTAAAACCTCAGTCTTAGGAAGATGGAAAATGTTCCTTGTAAGTCTGAGTTTTATTTGTATACTTTTTAAAAGAATGTCTTCGGTGGGCTAATTGGCATTACCCAGAATAAGTATAAAAACTTTGCCATTCTGAAGAGGTTTATTCTTCCTGTTAGATTTATGGGAAGATTGTTCCATTTAATTAGGTCTGCTTTCATATTGGTCTGCTTTCAATTATTAAGCATCCTAAGTGTTTGATATTTTTTGTAGTCTATTTAAAAGATTGCTGTTTTTTCCACGTACATTTTATATTCTAAGATTTTAGAGTATTCTGAAAATATTTAGGGCAGGGAAGGGGGAATTGAGTTTTCAATATTGATCAGGTATATCAGGAGATTGTATATACTAATTATATTAATGTTTACCAATACTGATGATACCTGCTACATTTGGGTCCTGTCTAATTCTTTCTGCAAGCGGTTCAATTGCCAGTGCAAACAGGAGGGGGGAGAGAGGACATCCTTGTCTTGTCTTGACATCCTTGTCTTATAAAATGCATTATTTCATCTGGAAAGTTGAAAGCTTCCAAAGTTTTGAAGCGAATAGCCAATTCAAGATGGTCGAAATCCTTTTCGGCATTAACATTGAATAAATCTATATCTTTTTGCATATTGTATTATACTGAAACATGTTATTGTATTTGTTTGTAAGTGTCTATTTAAAAAAAGTTTGATTGATATGTATCTAGTCTGGTAAAACTTTTCCCATTCTATTGCTTTATCACTTTTAAGAATCAATTGTTTATATTAATCTAATTATCCAGGGTCAATCGTGGTTGTTATTCTTACAAGAGTGTGCTGCATTGGGAACATTTAAAGTTAGAAGTAAAATTATTTGTTTCTAATGCAATTCACTTTCAAATGTGAAATACGGTATATTTATGTGATAAACCATCACACCACCTCCTCCATGCTTCACGGTGGGAACCACACATGCGGAGATCATCCGTTCACCTACTCTGCATCTCAAAAAGACATGGCAGTTCGAACCAAAAATCTCAAATTTGGAATCATCATACCAAAGGACAGATTTCCACCGGTCTAAACACTGCTCGTGTTTCTCGATCCAAGCAAGTCTCTTCTTATTATTGGTGTCCTTTAGTAGTGGTTTCTTTACAGCAGTTCCACCATGAAGGCCTGATTCACGCGGTCTCCTCTGAACAGTTGATGTTGAGATGCACCTGTTACTTGAACTCTGAAGTATTTATTTGGGCTGCAATCTAATCTAATAATGATGGACTATTGTTTCTCTTTGCTTATTTGAGCTGTTCTTGCCATAGCCCTATATGGTAAAATAATAAGTCTATACTATATTCTGTATACCATCCCTACCTTGTCACATCACAACTGATTGGCTCAAACGCATTAAGAAGGAAATACATTTTAACAAGGCACAATGTAAATATATTCCAGGTGACTACCTCATGAAGCTGGTTGAGAAAATACCAATAGTGTACAAAGCTGTCATCAAGGCAAAGGGTGGCTACTTTGAAGAATCTAAAATCTCAAATATATTTTGATTTGTTTAACACTTTTTTGGTTACTACATGATTCCATATGTGTTATTTCATAGTTTTGAATTCTTCACTATTATTCTACAATGTAGAAAATAGTTAAAAAAATAAAGAAAAACCCTTGAATGAGTGGGTGTGTCCAAACGTTTGACTGGTACTGTATGTCTAGATTGAACTTTAGATAGACCTCTCAGTAGTGTTATCCATGTGCTCTGTGCTGATCTGATGATGATGTGAATGGTTGGGTGTGGTGTCTCATTATGTTATGGTTGTGGTATGGGTGTGGTATGGGTGCGGTATGGGTGCGGTATGGGTGCAGTATGGGTGTGGTATGGGTGTGGTATGGGTGCGGTATGGGTGCAGTATGGTTGTGGTATGGTTGCGGTATCATTGTGGTATGGTTGTGGTATGGTTGCGGTATGGGTGTGGTATGGGTGCGGTATGGGTGTGGTATGGGTGCATGGGTGCGGTATGGGTGCGGTATGGGTGCGGTATGGGTGCGGTATGGGTGTGGTATGGGTGTGGTATGGGTGCAGTATGGGTGCGGTATGGGTGTGGTATGGGTGTGGTATGGGTGCGGTATGGGTGCAGTATGGGTGCGGTATGGGTGTGGTATGGGTGCGGTATGGGTGCGGTATGGGTGCGGTATGGGTGTGGTATGGGTGCGGTATGGGTGTGGTATAATGTCATGTTATTGTTGTTGTTTCTACAGTAATTGTCTCTCTGGGAATTGAATTGATATTGAAACAGAAAATTAAATCATATAAAACAATTTTTTAAAATTTGACCTTTATTTAACCAGGTAGGCTAGTTGAGAAAAATTCTCATCAGACAGCTTCTCTAATTAACAGCTATCAATCCTCCTGAGATCGGACACATTGATAAATGACAACCACCCACAGACTAGCTAAATATGAATATATTCCTATTTAAATACATTACAATCTGAATACAGCTGCAAAGCCACAACATGGGGTCTTTGGTGGCAGCCGTACAAGAATAACACGTTGTGACCAACTGGGCCACGTGGGGATATCAAATGAATGAGCTACATGAGATAATGCTAGGACTAAAAGAGATGTATAAGATGGAATGACCCCATGGCTGAGGCAGAGGGTCTGTGGTACTCTACCCTACACTACTGCTGGTTGTTATATTATGGGATGTCGTGGGTCTCACCTATGTGCAAATACACTCTTGGGTGTTGAGGACAGAGAGGTTCTGGACGGAGCCCCTCAGGAGAGCAGAACACACCTGGAATACAGAGGAATTGGTTAGAACAGATATTAGCATTAGCTATTAGCATTAACAGACCTATAATAGAGAGGAGTGGATTAGCACAGATACCAGCTTTAGCCAATAGCCATTAACACACCTAAAATACAGAGGAGTGGATTAGCACAGATACCAGCTTTAGCCATTAGCCATTAGCATTAACAGACCTATAATACAGAGGAGTGGATTAAAGATAGGGCAGAATACTGCCCCCTTTGGAGGAATTGCGTGCCCATAGTAAACAGGAAAAAAATCTGTCAGAAATTGCTAATAAATGCATATAATAATTATTATTGAATAGAAAACTCTAAAGCTTCTAAAACCGTTCAAAATATGTCTGTATGTAAAGCAGAACTCTCAGGGCAGCCATTCTCCCAAACTCTCTCGTCATCAGAAAAGTTGGGCCAACTTTGACGTCATCGCCCCCACCCTTCCCAACCAGCTACGGATCTGGGAATAGTTTCTATCTCTTCAGCGCGATGTCTCCTTTCAATGGGGCATTTCATTGTGAGAATCGTGCGCTCCCTCGCCCTTTGGCGGGCTAAAACCTTCGGGTCATGCGAAAATACATGCACTTCCATGCGCGCGTCGCAGTCTGGAGCTCTCTTTGTTCCAGGTTTGACCAAACGATGTAGGTTTGTCTGTTCGAGCTAAGGATTGTTTTGCACGTTTAGAACATCCTAAAGTTTGATTCTGCACTTAGTTTGACCAGTTTAGTCGACATATAATATGTAATTTTGAAGTTTTGATGCACATCCACTAGAATTTTGGCTGCATTTCAGACGGAATTTGTCGCATAGCCCAAAGACACAGACTTGAAAACCAAACGCAGTTTTTGGTAAGTATGACTCCTTCCACGGCTTCTGATCGAAGAACATCAAAGGTAAGGGAATATTTATGTGGTAATTTTGTGTTTCTGTGGACTCAAACATAGAGGAGACATAATGCTAATTTCTGAGATATGCCTAGTGAACGAACTCTAACATTAAAAATAAATGTAACACAGCGGTTGCATTAAGAAGAAGTGTATCTTTCTAACTATATGTAGAACATGTATATTTAGTCAAAGTTTATGATGTGTATTGCTTGTTATCTGACTTTATCTGGCGGAGCTATCATCATTTCTCCGGACATTTGAGTAGCATTTTTTGAACATGGCGTCATTGTAAACAGAGATTTATGGATATAAATTGCATATTATTGAAAAAACATAAATGTACTGTGTAACATGTCCTATTACTGTCATCTGATGAAGATTTTCAAAAGGTTAGTGAATTATTTTTTTCTTTTAATCCTGCTTGTTGATTGCATATTTTGTTCAACTTGGCTATTCAAATTAGCTGTGTCTTTGGTGGTGGTTTGACATAAATATGTGCTATGTTTTCACTCTTGGTAAAACATTTTAGAAATCTGACTTGCTGGCTAGATGAACAAGGTGTTTATCTTTCAGCTAGGACTTGTTAATGTGTGGAGGTTAAATATTTCTGAGAATATTTTTGCATTCCGTGCGCCACCGTTCCAGCTGAACGTGGGAGGGGTCGTTCCCAAAAGGGAACCTATCCCGTCAACAGGCTTTAGCACAGATACCAGCTTTAGCCAATAGCCATTAGCTATTAGCATTAACACACCTATAATACAGAGGAGTGGATTAGCACAGATACCAGCTTTAACCATTAGCCATTAGCATTAACAGACCTATAATACAGAGGAGTGGATTAGCACAGATACCAGCTTTGGCCAATAGCCATTAGCATTAACAGACCTATAATACAGAGGAGTGGATTAGCACAGATACCAGCTTTAGCCAATAGCCATTAGCTATTAGCATTAACAGACCTATAATACAGAGGAGTGGATTAGCACAGATACCAGCTTTAACCATTAGCCATTAGCATTAACAGACCTATAATACAGAGGAGTGGATTAGCACAGATACCAGCTTTAGCCAATAGCCATTAGCATTAACAGACCTATAATACAGAGGAGTGGATTAGCACAGATACCAGCTTTAACCATTAGCATTAACAGACCTATAATACAGAGGAGTGGATTAGCACAGATACCAGCTTTAGCCAATAGCCATTAACACACCTAAAATACAGAGGAGTGGATTAGCACAGATACCAGCTTTAACCAATAGCCATTAACACACCTATAATACAGAGGAGTGGATTAGCACAGATACCAGCTTTAACCAATAGCCATTAACACACCTATAATACAGAGGAGTGGATTAGCACAGATACCAGCTTTAGCCAATAGCCATTAGCATTAACAGACCTATAATACAGAGGAGTGGATTAGCACAGATACCAGCTTTAGCCATTAGCCATTAGCATTAACAGACCTATAATACAGAGGAGTGGATTAGCACAGATACCAGCTTTAGCCATTAGCCATTAGCATTAACAGACCTATAATACAGAGGAGTGGATTAGCACAGATACCAGCTTTAGCCATTAGCCATTAGCATTAACAGACCTATAATACAGAGGAGTGGATTAGCACAGATACCAGCTTTAGCCATTAGCCATTAGCATTAACAGACCTATAATACAGAGGAGTGGATTAGCACAGATACCAGCTTTAGCCTTTAGCCATTAGCATTAACAGACCTATAATACAGAGGAGTGGATTAGCACAGATACCAGCTTTAGCCATTAGCCATTAGCCATTAAAACACGGAGGGACTTGGATGAAATGACTGAATGACATGTTTGTGTACATTTATTTTGCAATGCTCACGCACGCAACGTGGCCAGTTTGGTCAGCATGTTAGTCTATCCTGTTTGATGCAACACCATCTGGCCATTGGACATGGCGGTTCATGGGAGTGGTTACAATGTATCACTGATCAAACGTTCTCGTAAGGCCCATTGACATGATGGTTGATGAGAGTGGCTACAATGTATCACTGATCAAACATTCTCGTAAGGCCCATTGGACATGGCGGTTCACTGATCAAACGAGGCCCATTGGATGGTTGATGAGAGTTTACAATGTATCACTGATCAAACGTTCTCGTAAGGCCCATTGGACATAGTGGTTCATGGGAGTGGTTACAATGTATCACTGATCAAACGTTCTCGTAAGGCCCATTGACATGATGGTTGATGGGAGTGGTTACAATGTATCACTGATCAAACGTTCTCGTAAGGCCCGTGGCTTTGGAGCAAACCAGTTAAAAAAACATTTAAACGAAGTTGGGATACTTAATGTTCAGAGAAATCCAAAATCAAATGTTTTATCCCCCCACAAAATTAAAATCAGTGCCGTTATCACAAGACATAATTTCCATGTTATAGTCTAACTAGAATATATGGCTATAAAACCAGAGAGGAAGAGGCGAACTTTAGGTAACTTTAGGGTAACTTTAGGTAACTTTAAGGTAACTTTAGGTAACTTTAGGGATACTTTAGGTAACTTTAAGGTAACTTTAAGGTAGCTTTAGGTAACTTTAGGGTTTCTTTAGGTAACTTTAGGGTACCTTTAGGGTTACTTTAGGTAACTTTAGGGTTATTTTAGGTAACTTTAGGGTTATTTTAGGTAACTTTAGGGTTACCTTAGGGTAACTTTAGGGTAACTTTAGGGTTACTTAGGGTAACTTTAGGTAACTTTAGGGTAACTTTAGGGTTACTTTAGGTTACTTTAGGTAACTTTAGGGTTAATTTAGGTTACTTTAGGGTAACTTTAGGTTTACTTTAGGTTACTTTAGGTACCTTTAGGGTAGCTTTAGGTAACTTTAGGGTTACTTTAGGGTTACTTTAGGTTACTTTAGGTACCTTTAGGGTAGCTTTAGGTAACTTTAGGGTTAATTTAGGTTACTTTAAGGTAACTTTAGGTACCTTTAGGGTAGCTTTAGGTAACTTTAGGGTTACTTTAGGTAACTTTAGGGTTACTTTAGGTAACTTTAGGGTAACTTTAGGTTAATTTAGGTTAATTTAGGTAACTTTAGGGTAACTGTAGGTAACTTTAGGGTTACTTTAGGTTACTTTAGGTACCTTTAGGGTAGCTTTAGGTACCTTTAGGGTAGCTTTAGGTAACTTTAGGTTACTTTAGGTAACTTTAGGGTAACTTTAGGGTAACTTTAGGGTTACTTTAGGTTACTTTGCAGGGTAAGACAGTTCATACTTAGTGAGACACAGATTACCAGATCAATGCACATTGTTCTGCCTGCCCCTCCTCTCTCTCCCTCCCTCTGAGTGGGCGGTGGTGTTTTTGTCTCCTCATATGAAACTACAGTAGGCTGTATCGATGAGTCTATTCAGATATCCTGGTACGTCGTTCCTCGGAAACACCTTGGTCACGGCCTGTTTGTTTTGTCTTTTAGGGTAGGCGACACTACGGCTATTTAAACGCTGACACGAAACCTTCTCTGGAGACATGAACGGCATTTCACTTGTCTGTAAAGTAATGCCGCTTCTGAAGCGGGATTAAGATCCGTCACTAGGCGACCGGAACTGTCAATCCTAGCCTGACTGTTGCCTGCGCGCAGACCACTGTCTCCTAAAAAAGTAGTTTAGAGTTTGTTAAATATTGCCACTTACCAAGACATTGAAAACACTTCTAACACACACAACACACACACACACACACACACACACGCAGGAAATGCACACCAGACTATTGTCTCACTCACCAGGTCCAGAGAACAGTCTGTGTTGGACAAGTCCAGAGTCGTCAGGCTGTTGGGTTGGCCCAGGAAATGGTAGAAATGCTGGGAGAAAAATTGAGGAAAAAACACACAGGTTTTAGAAACAAGACAGTCTGGATGGATGAATGATGGTCTGATGCTGTCTATAGGTAACAGGTGATACTGTCTGGATAAATGATGGTCTGATGCTGTCTAAAGGTAACAGGTGATACTGTCTGGATAAATGATGGTCTGATGCTGTCTATAGGTAACAGGTAATACTGTCTGGATAAATGATGGTCTATAGGTAACAGGTAATACCTGTCTGGATGAATGATGGTCTGATGCTTTCTATAGGTAACAAGTAATACTGTCTGGATAAATGATGGTCTGATGCTGTCTATAGGTAACAGGTGATACTGTCTGAATAAATGATGGCCTGATGCTGTCTATAGGTAACAGGATAAATGATGGCCTGATGCTGTCTATAGGTAACAAGTAATACTGTCTGGATAAATGATGGTCTATAGGTAACAGGTGATACTGTCTGGATAAATGATGGCCTGATGCTGTCTAAAGGTAACAGGTGATACTGTCTGGATAAATGATGGTCTGATGCTGTCTATAGGTAACAGGTGATACTGTCTGGATAAATGATGGTCTGATGCTGTCTATAGGTAACAGGTGATACTGTCTGGATAAATGATGGCCTGATGCTGTCTATAGGTAACAAGTAATACTGTCTGGATAAATGATGGTCTGATGCTGTCTATAGGTAACAGGATAAATGATGGTCTGATGCTGTCTAAAGGTAACAGGTGATACTGTCTGGATAAATGATGGTCTGATGCTGTCTATAGGTAACAGGTAATACTGTCTGGATAAATGATGGCCTGATGCTGTCTATAGGTAACAGGTAATACTGTCTGGATAAATGATGGCCTGATGCTGTCTATAGGTAACAGGTAATACTGTCTGGATAAATGATGGCCTGATGCTGTCTATAGGTAACAGGTGATACTGTCTGGATAAATGATGGTCTATAGGTAACAGGTAATACTGTCTGGATAAATGATGGTCTATAGGTAACAGGTAGTACTGTCAGGATAAATGATGGTCTGATGCTGTCTATAGGTAACAGGTGATACTGTCTGGATAAATGATGGTCTGATGCTGTCTATAGGTAACAGGTAATACTGTCTGGATAAATGATGGTCTGATGCTGTCTATAGGTAACAGGATAAATGATGGTCTGATGCTGTCTATAGGTAACAGGTGATACTGTCTGAATAAATGATGGCCTGATGCTGTCTATAGGTAACAGGATAAATGATGGCCTGATGCTGTCTATAGGTAACAGGTAATACTGTCTGGATAAATGATGGCCTGATGCTGTCTATAGGTAACAGGTAATACTGTCTGGATAAATGATGGCCTGATGCTGTCTATAGGTAACAGGTGATACTGTCTGGATAAATGATGGTCTATAGGTAACAGGTGATACTGTCTGGATAAATGATGGTCTATAGGTAACAGGTAATACTGTCTGGATAAATGATGGTCTATAGGTAACAGGTGATACTGCCTGGATAAATGATGGTCTATAGGTAACAGGTAATACTGTCTGGATGAATGATGGTCTGATGCTGTCTATAGGTAACAGGTGATACTGCCTGGATAAATGATGGTCTATAGGTAACAGGTAATACTGTCTGGATGAATGATGGTCTGATGCTTTCTATAGGTAACAGGTAATACTGTCTGGATTGATAAATGATGGCCTGATGCTGTCTATAGGTAACAGGTGATACTGTCTGGATAAATGATGGTCTGATGCTGTCTATAGGTAACAGGTGATACTGTCTGGATAAATGATGGCCTGATGCTGTCTATAGGTAACAAGTAATACTGTCTGGATAAATGATGGTCTGATGCTGTCTATAGGTAAAAGGTGATACTGTCTGAATAAATGATGGTCTGATGCTGTCTATAGGTAACAGGTGATACTGTCTGGATAAATGATGGTCTATAGGTAACAGGTGATACTGTCTGGATAAATGATGGTCTATAGGTAACAGGTAATACTGTCTGGATGAAATGATGGTCTGATGCTGTCTATAGGTAACAGGTGATACTGTCTGGATGAATGATGGTCTGATGCTGTCTATAGGTAACAGGTGATACTGTCTGGATGAATGATGGTCTGATGCTGTCTATAGGTAATACTGGATAAATGATGGCCTGATGCTGTCTATAGGTAACAGGTAATACTGTCTGGATAAATGATGGTCTGATGGTCTATAGGTAACAGGTGATACTGTCTGGATAAATGATGGCCTGATGCTGTCTAAGGTAACAGGTAATACTGTCTGGATAAATGATGGCCTGATGCTGTCTATAGGTAACAGGTAATACTGTCTGGATAAATGATGGTCTGATGCTGTCTATAGGTAACAGGATAATACTGTCTGAATAAATGATGGTCTATAGGTAACAGGTGATACTGTCTGGATAAATGATGGTCTGATGCTGTCTATAGGTAACAGGTAATACTGTCTGGATAAATGATGGTCTGATGCTGTCTATAGGTAACAGGAATAAAAATGATGGCCTGATGCTGTCTATAGGTAACAGGTGATACTGTCTGAATAAATGATGGTCTGATGCTGTCTAGGTAACAGGTATAAATGATGGTCTGATGCTGTCTGGTAACAGGTGTCTGATAAATGATGGCCTGATGCTGTCTATAGGTAACAGGTGATACTGTCTGGATAAATGATGGTCTATAGGTAACAGGTGATACTGTCTGGATAAATGATGGTCTATAGGTAACAGGTGATACTGTCTGGATAAATGATGGTCTATAGGTAACAGGTAATACTGTCTGGATAAATGATGGTCTATAGGTAACAGGTGGTACTGTCTGGATAAATGATGGTCTATAGGTAACAGGTAATACTGTCTGGATGAATGATGGTCTGATGCTTTCTATAGGTAACAGGATGACAGGTCTATAGGTATAATACTGTCTGGATAAATGATGGTCTGATGCTGTCTATAGGTAACAGGTCTGGATAAATGATGGTCTGATGCTGTCTATAGGTAACAGGATAAATGATGGTCTGATGCTGTCTATAGGTAACAGGTAATATTGTCTGGATAAATGATGGTCTGATGCTGTCTATAGGTAACAGGTTAAATGATGGCCTGATGCTGTCTATAGGTAACAGGTAATACTGTCTGGATAAATGATGGCCTGATGCTGTCTATAGGTAACAGGTAATACTGTCTGGATAAATGATGGCCTGATGCTGTCTATAGGTAACAGGTGATACTGTCTGGATAAATGATGGTCTATAGGTAACAGGTAATACTGTCTGGATGGATAAATGATGGTCTGATGCTGTCTATAGGTAACAGGTGATACTGTCTGAATAAATGATGGTCTATAGGTAACAGGTAATACTGTCTGGATAAAATGATGGTCTGATGCTGTCTATAGGTAACAGGTAGTACTGTCAGGATAAATGATGGTCTGATGCTGTCTATAGGTAACAGGTGATACTGTCTGGATAAATGATGGTCTGATGCTGTCTATAGGTAACAGGTAATACTGTCTGGATAAATGATGGTCTGATGCTGTCTATAGGTAACAGGATAAATGATGGTCTGATGCTGTCTATAGGTAACAGGTAATACTGTCTGGATATATTATGGTCTGTAGGTAACAGGTAATAATGCTTCCTGTCAACGTATAGTGATTTCTCTGAAGGCCATTGTATCTCTTGTCAGGGGTTGTCATGGGTGACCCTTCAAGATTGTGATCAACAGCTATACTGAGAGCACTGAGGTCATCAGATGTGTGTGTCTGTGTGTGTGTATGGGCACGTGTTCCCATGGGAACCCCTGAACAAAGCTACATCAGGCCTGACGGTCTCAGAAAGTGAAGGCTTCTAATCCATCACCCTTTAAGCCAATCAGAAGGACTTGTCCTCTGACATCAACCTTCCCATCAGTCTCTAGTAGCTCACAGTGTGTCAAGATCTACAAGGTGATCCCACAGAGTCAGATGACTGATTTAAACCCAGCTGACTACAGCCTCGCCACGGAGACACAGGCATCAACACTGAGCTGGGTAGAGAGACTAGCGAACACAATCAATGTGGTATGATTGATGCTCAGTGTGATTTGGACTGTGGTTGTGTTGTGCGTCTCCCTGGCTCAGAGGAGGGAGACGACGCAATAGGACTCGGTGTTTGAAGACTAGACAACCTGGTTCCACTGGATCTCTCCCGTCTTCAGTTAAGTCTTGTTTCAATATCTGTGCAAATGAACAAAACGTCCCTTTCTCCTCTCAACTCTACCCATTATGACTCTGTTATTAAGGAAGTGACCAAGACAGATGTGACCATGTCGCCACCTACCGGGATGTCGTCTGCCCGCAGTATGTTCCCTGAGAGGTCCAGGTGACTGAGCGTGCTGGGGATGGACTGGTTGGCACTCAGTGACTGGGCAAGGCTGTTCACCCCTGGGACAACACACAGAGGGGTAGAGGATGGTTAGAGACAGAGTGTAACTCTGTGTTGTCTGCTCACACTGCTATGCTTTATCTTGGCCAGGTCCAGTTGCAAATGAGAACTTGTTCTCAACTAGCCTACCTGGTTAAATAAAGGTAAATAAAAAGGTTTTTAAAAGAGTAATGTACAGTAATACAGGCCTGTTCATCCCTGGGTACAGAGAACAGGTTAGAGACAGATGGATAATGTGCAGGTAACAGGTAACCTGTTATTATTACAGGCCTGTTCACCCCTGGGTACAGAGAACAGGTTAGAGGATGGTTAGAGACAGAGAGATAATGTACAGTAATACAGGCCTGTTCCCCCAGGGTACAGAAAACAGGGTAGAGGATGGTTAGAGACAGAGAGATAATGTACAGTAATACAGGCCTGTTCCCCCTGGGTACAGAGACCAGGTTAGAGACAGAGAGATAATGTGCAGGTAACAGGTAACCTGTTATTATTACAGGCCTGTTCACCCCTGGGTACAGAGAACAGGTTAGAGGATGGTTAGAGACAGAGAGATAATGTACAGTAATACAGGCCTGTTCCCCCCAGGGTACAGAAAACAGGGTAGAGGATGGTTAGAGACAGAGAGATAATGTACAGTAATACAGGCCTGTTCCCCCTGGGTACAGAGAACAGGTTAGAGACAGAGTTAGATAATGTGCAGGTAACAGGTAACCTGTTATTATTACAGGCCTGTTCACCCCTGGGTACAGAGAACAGGTTAGAGGATGGTTAGAGACAGAGAGATAATGTACAGTAATACAGGCCTGTTCCCCCCAGGGTACAGAAAACAGGGTAGAGGATGGTTAGAGACAGAGAGATAATGTACAGTAATACAGGCCTGTTCCCCCTGGGTACAGAGAACAGGTTAGAGGATGGTTAGAGACAGAGAGATAATGTACAGTAATACAAGCCTGTTCCCCCTGGGTACAGAGAACAGGCTAGAGGATGGTTAGAGACAGAGAGATAATGTACAGTAATACAGGCCTGGGTACAGAGAACAGGCTAGAGGATGGTTAGAGACAGAGAGATAATGTACAGTAATACAGGCCTGTTCCCACCTGGGTACAGAGAACAGGGTAGAGGATGGTTAGAGACAGAGAGATAATGTACAGGTAACAGGTAACCTGTTATTATTACAGGCCTGTTCCCCCTGGGTACAGAGAACAGGGTAGAAGATGGTTAGAGACAGAGAGATAATGTACAGTAATACAGGCCTGTTCCCCCTGGGTACAGAGAACAGGTTAGAGGATGGTTAGAGACAGAGAGATAATGTACAGGTAACAGGTAACCTGTTATTATTACCACCTGTTCCCCCTGGGTACAGAGAACAGGGTAGAGGATGGTTAGAGACAGAGAGATAATGTACAGTAATACAGGCCTGTTCCCCCTGGGTACAGAGAACAGGGTAGAGGACGCTCTAATGTGACACAGTGGTGAACTTTCACCTTTAATAAAATGAATGCATAGAAAGCAAAGGTTTACAGGTAAAATGTTACGTTTACCACCTGTGGAAGGTCTAGCCACCACCAGGTATCAACACCAGGTATCACCACCAGGTATCTCCACCAGGTAACACCACCAGGTATCACCACCAGGTAACACCACCAGGTAACACCACCAGGTATCACCCAGGTAACACCACCTGGTAGCTCCACCAGGTATCACCACCAGGTAACACCACCAGGTATCACCACCAGGTAACACCACCAGGTATCACCACCAGGTATCACCACCAGGTAACACCACCAGGTATCTCCACCAGGTATCACCACCAGGTAACACCACCAGGTAACACCACCAGGTAACACCACCAGGTATCACCACCAGGTATCACCACCAGGTATCACCACCAGGTAACACCACCAGGTATCACCACCAGGTATCACCACCAGGTATCACCACCAGGTATCACAGGTAACACCACCAGGTAACACCACCAGGTATCACCACCAGGTAACACCACCAGGTATCACCACCAGGTAACACCACCAGGTATCTCCACCAGGTATCACCACCAGGTATCACTACCAGGTAACACCACCAGGTAACACCACCAGGTATCACCACCAGGTAACACCACCGGTATCACCACCAGGTAACACCACCAGGTAACACCACCAGGTATCACCACCAGGTAACACCACCGGTATCACCACCAGGTAACACCACCAGGTAACACCACCAGGTATCACCACCAGGTATCACCACCAGGTAACACTACCAGGTAACACCACCAGGTATCACCACAAGGTATCACCACCAGGTAACACCACCAGGTATCACCACCAGGTAACACCACTGGGTATCATTACCAGGTATCCCCACCAGGTAACACCACCAGGTAACACCACCAGGTATCACCACCAGGTATCACCACCAGGTAACACTACCAGGTAACACCACCAGGTGTCACCACCAGGTAACACTACCAGGTAACACTACCAGGTAACACCACCAGGTAAAACTACCAGGTAACACAGTGAAGACAATAGGAAGGTCAGCACATGGCCTGATTCTCAACCAGTCAAATCTCACAGTGAAGACAATAGGAAGGTCAGCACATGGCCTGATTCTCAACCAGTCATATCTCACAGTGAAGACAACAGGAAGGTCAGCACATGGCCTGATTCTCAACCAGTCATATCTCACAATGAAGACAACAGGAAGGTCAGCACATGGCCTGATTCTCAACCAGTCATATCACACAGTGAAGGCAACAGGAAGGTCAGCACATGGCCTGATTCTCAACCAGTCATATCTCACAGTGAAGAGCCACATATACTGTAGGACATGAGCATTGCCAGGGTTATTAGTGGCACAATGTCACATCAAACACAGATCTACCTGGCTATAGAGGGTTAGACAGCCTGTCAACAATCTACCTGGCTATAGAGGGTCAGACAGCCTGCCAACAATCTACCTGGCTATAGTGGGTTAGACAGACAGTGAGGGATCTCTCTGGCTATAGAGGGTTAGACAGACAGTGAGGGATCTCTCTGGCTATATGGGGTTAGACAGACAGTGAGGGATCTCTCTGGGTATAGGGGGTTAGACAGACAGTGAGGGATCTCTCTGGGTATAGGGGGTTAGACAGACAGTGAGGGATCTCTCTGGCCCAGAATCAAACTCCCATAAGTCAGTGTGAACTCTGAGGAACTGGCCTCTCTTCTGGGAGAACCAATCAATAGACAGATAAATGCCAGGCCTTAGGGGGCATTCTGAAGCATGCCGAAAGTTGATCTATGGGAACTCAATTCATTACAGGCCATTACAGAGAAAGAGAGAGAGGAGAGGAGAGGAGGCAGGGTAAGGATGAAAGGCAAGGAGAGGAGAGGAGAGGAGAGGAGAGGAGAGGAGAGGAGAGGAGAGGAGAGGAGAGGAGAGGAGAGGAGAGGAGAGGAGAGGAGAGGAGAGAGGAGAGGAGAGGAGAGGGAGGGAGAGGAGAGAGGAGAGGAGAGGAGAGGAGAGAAACAACATGAGCATCATCATCTTCCTCAGGAGAGGAGAGGGAGGGAGGGAGAGGTTAGAGGGAGAGGGAGAGGGAGAGGGAGAGAGGAGACTGGAGAGGGGGAGGAGAGGAGAGGAGAGGAGAGGAGAGGAGAGGAGCAGTAACAGTGAGAGGAGAGGAGAGGATTTACTATAGAAACAACATGAGCATCATCATCTTCCTCAGTGATGAAGTCGGGGCCGGGGAGGGAGGCAGGTTATGAGGTTATGGTTATTTAAGGTGGTTTACATTTTGTCTGGTTGAGAGTGAGACTGAAAGTGGGGGCTTGACGGACTTCCATCACCAATGTCTCAGTGCTGTTCCATTAGACTCCCTCCCTCTGCAGTAACAGTGTTGTTCCATTAGACTCCCTCCCTCTGCAGTAACAGTGCTGTTCCATTGGGCTCCCTCCCTCTGCAGTAACAGCGCTCTTCCATTAGGCTCCCTCCCTCTGCAGTAACAGTGCTGTTCCATTAGACTCCCTCCCTCTGCAGTAACAGTGTTGTTCCATTAGGCTCCCTCCCTCTGCAGTAACAGTGCTGTTCCATTAGGCTCCTCCCTCTGCAGTAACAGTGCTGTTCCATTAGGCTCTCTCCCTCTGCAGTAACAGTGCTGTTCCATTAGGCTCCCTCCCTCTGCAGTAACAGTGCTGTTCCATTAGGCTCCCTCCCTCTGCAGTAACAGTGCTGTTCCATTAGGCTCCCTCCCTCTGCAGTAACAGTGCTGTTCCTTTAGGCTCCCTCCCTCTGCAGTAACAGTGCTGTTCCTTTAGGCTCCCTCCCTCTGCAGTAACAGTGCTGTTCTATTAGGCTCCCTCCCTCTGCAGTAACAGCGCTCTTCCATTAGGCTCCCTCCCTCTGCAGTAACAGTGCTGTTCCTTTAGGCTCCCTCCCTCTGCAGTAATAGTGCTGTTCCATTAGACTCCCTCCCTCTGCAGTAACAGTGTCCTTAATTAGGGCTATATTACTAACAACATGCTGGTTGGTGTGAACAGTTTAATCAGAGGTGTGAACAGAGGAACACTGAGTAATTGCTGATGATGCTCAACTAAGCAATAAGACACGAGGGGGTGTGGTCTATATACCACGGCTAAGGGCTGTTCTTAAAGCACGACGCAACACGGAGTGCCTGGATACAGCCCTTATCCGTGGTATATTGACCATACACCACAAACCCCTGAGGTGCCGTAGTGCTGTTATAAACCGGTTACCAACGTAGTTAGAGCAGTAAAAATACATGTTTTATCTTACCCGTGGTATACGGTCTATTATAAACTGGGTGGTTCGAGCCCTGAATGCTGATTGGCTGACAGCCGTAGTGTATCAGACCGTATACCACTGGTACGACAAAACAGTTATTTTTACTGCTCTAATTATGTTGGTAACCAGTTTATAACAGCAGTAAGGCACCTCAGGGGTTTATGATATATGGCCAATATACCACGACTAAGGGCTGTGTCTATGAAAAGCCCTTAGCTGTGGTTTACTGGCAATATATTGCTTAAATATAGTACGGCTTTCAGCCAATCAACATTGCCTTATTGCTTAAATATAGTACGGCTTTCAGCCAATCAGCATACAGGGCTCGAACCACCCAGTTTATAATGTGCTTTAACCTTTGGTGAATAGTTTGAACCTAACAACAATATAGACAACAATGTAAACAACAATATAAACAACAATATAGACAACAATATAAACAACAATATAGACAACAATATAAACAATATAGACAACAATGTAAACAACAATATAAGTCATGCAAACCTGATTGTTCTCATATATCTCTCATACATCAAAAAGAGAAATGATTCCACAGCAAGTAGCCCTGTGGATGTTAAACATCAGAGAACTGTCTGTGGATTTTAAACATCAGAGAACTGTCTGTGGATGTTAAACATCAGAGAACTGTCTGTGGATTTTAAACATCAGAGAACTGTCTGTGGATGTTAAACATCAGAGAACTGTCTGTGGATGTTAAACATCAGAGAACTGTCTGTGGATTTTAAACATCAGAGAACTGTCTGTGGATGTTAAACATCAGAGAACTGTCTGTGGATGTTAAACATCAGAGAACTGTCTGTGGATGTTAAACATCAGAGAACTGTCTGTGGATGTTAAACATCAGAGAACTGTCTGTGGATGTTAAACATTAGAGAACTGTCTGTGGATGTTAAACATCAGAGAACTGTCTGTGGATGTTAAACATCAGAGAACAGCCCTGTGGATGTTAAACATCAGAGAACTGTCTGTGGATGTTAAACATCAGAGAACTGTCTGTGGATGTTAAACATCAGAGAACTGTCTGTGGATGTTAAACATCAGAGAACTGTCTGTGGATGTTAAACATCAGAGAACAGCCCTGTGGATGTTAAACATCAGAGAACAGCCCTGTGGATGTTAAACATTAGAGAACTGTCTGTGGATGTTAAACATCAGAGAACTGTCTGTGGATGTTAAACATCAGAGAACTGTCTGTGGATGTTAAACATCAGAGAACAGCCCTGTGGATGTTAAACATCAGAGAACTGTCTGTGGATGTTAAACATCAGAGAACTGTCTGTGGATGTTAAACATCAGAGAACTGTCTGTGGATGTTAAACATTAGAGAACTGTCTGTGGATGTTAAACATCAGAGAACTGTCTGTGGATGTTAAACATCAGAGAACAGCCCTGTGGATGTTAAACATCAGAGAACTGTCTGTGGATGTTAAACATCAGAGAACAGCCCTGTGGATGTTAAACATCAGAGAACTGTCTGTGGATGTTAAACATCAGAGAACAGCCCTGTGGATGTTAAACATCAGAGAACTGTCTGTGGATGTTAAACATCAGAGAACTGTCTGTGGATGTTAAACATTAGAGAACTGTCTGTGGATGTTAAACATCAGAGAACTGTCTGTGGATGTAAAACATTAGAGAACTGTCTGTGGATGTAAAACATTAGAGAACTGTCTGTGGATGTTGAACATTAGAGAACTGTCTGTGGATGTTAAACATCAGAGAACTGTCTGTGGATGTTAAACATTAGAGAACTGTCTGTGGATGTTAAACATCAGAGAACTGTCTGTGGATGTTAAACATCAGAGAACTGTCTGTGGATGTTAAACATCAGAGAACTGTCTGTGGATGTAAAACATCAGAGAACTGTCTGTGGATGTTAAACATCAGAGAACTGTCTGTGGATGTTAAACATCAGAGAACTGTCTGTGGATGTTAAACATCAGAGAACTGTCTGTGGATGTTAAACATCAGAGAACTGTCTGTGGATGTTAAACATCAGAGAACTGTCTGTGGATGTTAAACATCAGAGAACTGTCTGTGGATGTTAAACATCAGAGAACTGTCTGTGGATGTTAAACATCAGAGAACTGTCTGTGGATGTAAACATCAGAGAACTGTCTGTGGATGTTAAACATCAGAGAACTGTCTGTGGATGTTAAACATCAGAGAACTGTCTGTGGATGTTAAACATCAGAGAACTGTCTGTGGTTCATGGTAAGGAAGTTGAATACAAGTTGTCCATGCAAGTGTCAGAATGTGAGAAACTCCAGTCATTACCTTTGGGTGACAATGAGGTTTTGGAAAAGTTTAAATGCTTGAGTCCCTTAGGGAGTTTGGCGAACTGTGCTCCTAGGGAGGTGATTCCTGGAGAAAACAGCAGAGTGGAAAGCAACACTTAGTCATTTGGTGATACAAGTACCACGATATCAGACAGACTGGGATTTCAATTCCCTGCCTTCATTTTCCCTGACCTGCCGAGGGGAGCCTCACGGGAAGGGAAACGACATCTCTGTTCACACAGGCACTCAGTGTTCATTCTAATGCAGGCCACTTAGCGTTTGGGTAAAGACAGATTGTACAACTCCACTGTCTCTTGACGACACATGTTACACGAGGACAAATTTTGCTGGTAAATCTGAGAGACGCAGGATATTTTAGCGTTTCTTTAATTGACGTGAGTTGGAAAGACACCACCCGTCTAGAGGTGATGTAATGATTAACCTGCTCTCATAGTTCAGAGGTAAAGACACCACCCGTCTAGAGGTGATGTAATGATTAACCTGCTCTCATAGTTCAGAGGTAAAGACACCACCTGTCTAGAGGTGATGTAATGATTAACCTGCTCTCATAGTTCAGAGGTAAAGACACCACCTGTCTAGAGGTGATGAAATGATTAACCTGCTCTCATAGTTCAGAGGTAAAGACACCACCTGTCTAGAGGTGATGAAATGATTAACCTGCTCTCATAGTTCAGAGGTAAAGACACCACCTGTCTAGAGGTGATGAAATGATTAACCTGCTCTCATAGTTCAGAGGTAAAGACACCACCTGTCTAGAGGTGATGTAATGATTAACCTGCTCTCATAGTTCAGAGGTAAAGACACCACCCGTCTAGAGGTGATGAAATTATTAACCTGCTCTCATAGTTCAGAGGTAAAGACACCACCTGTCTAGAGGTGATGTAATGATTAACCTGCTCTCATAGTTCAGAGGGAAAGACACCACCCGTCTAGAGGTGATGTAATGATTAACCTGCTCTCAATAGTTCAGATGTAAAGACACCACCCGTCTAGAGGTGATG
>NW_024609033.1:35000-37500 GCF_018296145.1 Oncorhynchus tshawytscha | reverse complement strand
CTCTGAGGATGTGTTGGTACCATTCTTTATTCATGGCTGTGTTCTTAGGCAAAATTGTGAGTGAGCCCACTCCCTTGGCTGAGAAGCAACCCCACACATGAATGGTCTCAGGATGCTTTACTGTTGGCATGACACAGGACTGATGGTAGCACTCACCTTGTCTTCTCCGGACAAGCTTTTTTCCGGATAACCCAAACAATCGGAAAGGGGATTCATCAGAGAAAACGACTTTACCCCAGTCCTCAGCAGTCAATCCCTGTACCTTTTGCAGAACATCAGTCTGTCCCTGATGTTTTTCCTGGAGAGAAGTGGCTTCTTTTCTGCCCTTCTTGACACCAGGCCTTCCTCCAAAAGTCTTCGCCTCACTGTGCGTACAAATGCACTCACACCTGCCTGCCGCCATTCCTGAGCTCTGTACTGGTGGTGCCCCGATCCCGCAGCTGAATCAACTTCAGGAGATGGTCCTGGCGCTTGCTGGACTTTCTTGGGCGCCCTGAAGCCTTCTTCACAACAATTCAACAGCTCTCCTTGAAGTTCTCGATGATCCGATAAATGGTTGATTTAGGTGCAATCTTACTGGCAGCAATATCCTTGCCTGTGAAGCCCTTTTTGTGCAAAGCAATGATGGAGGCACATGTTTCCATGCAGGTAACCATGGTTGACAGAGGAAGAACAATGATTCCAAGCACCACCCTCCTTTTGAAGCTTCTAGTCTGTTATTCGAACTCAATCAGCATGACAGAGTGATCTCCAGCCTTGTCCTCGTCAACACTCACACCTGCGTTAACGAGAGAATCCCTGACATGATGTCAGCTGGTCCTTTTGTGGCAGGGCAGAAATGCAGTGGAAATGTTTTTTTGAGATTCAGTTAATTTGCATGGCAAAGAGGGACTTTGCAATTAAATGCAATTCGTCTGATCACTCTTCATAACATTCTGGAGTATATGCAAATTGCCATCATACAAACTGAGGCAGCAGACTTCATATTTGTGTCATTGTCAAAACTTTTGGCCACGACTGTATATCATGGATGGTCAGTCCTTCCACCCAGAGCCATGTCTATTCATCTGAGACTGGTTACTTTAGCCACATCCCTCAGCTTTTACACAAACAGTAGTGGGACAACGTGTAGCTATTGCTTTGTTACTGCAGACTTCCTCTTTGACATTAATGTTAGAAAACATGACAAAGTGTATTACTGTTTTACTGTTCAGTAGCTGCCATGATAGAGTACTACAGTGCATGAGATACAACCTAGTGACTCACCTATTCTTCAGATGACTGAAGTCCTGCAGGCTGAGATCCCGTGTGTCTTGAACCTAGTGACTCACCTATTCTCCAGATGACTGAAGTCCTGCAGGCTGGGATCCCGTGTGTCTTGAACCTAGTGACTCACCTATTCTTCAGATGACTGAAGTCCTGCAGGCTGAGATCCCGTGTGTCTTGAACCTAGTGACTCACCTATTCTCCAGATGACTGAAGTCCTGCAGGCTGGGATCCCGTGTGTCTTGAACCTAGTGACTCACCTATTCTTCAGATGACTGAAGTCCTGCAGGCTGAGATCCCGTGTGTCTTGAACCTAGTGACTCACCTATTCTCCAGATGACTGAAGTCCTGCAGGCTGAGATCCCGTGTGTCTTGAGTCAGATAGATGGTGTCTACGTCCTAGAAGACGTGACAGGAAACAGATTGTGAGCTTCCTTCTCACCACTGTCATAGTAATCAAATAGCTACGTTAAATGGAATCGAGCACTTCAAGATGAAGAATTAACAAATGATTTCTAAGCACATTTTATGCAGCAAACGGTGTGTCTACATCCTGCTAAGTGTGATAGGTGTGTACTGGATATTACTGCACTGTTGGAGCTGCAAACAGAAGAATAACATCTACAAATCTGTGTTCGCTACCAATAAACTCTGATTTGATTAGACCGGAAGTGACTGTTAGAGTAGGTGTGTCACCACTGTCATCGTGATTCTAGAACCGACAGTACCTAGGCTACATGTACTATTGAACCGACAGTACCTAGGCTACATGTACTATTGAACCGACAGTACCTAGGCTACATGTTCTATTGAACCGACAGTACCTAGGCTACATGTACTATTGAACCGACAGTACCTAGGCTACATGTACTATTGAACCGACAGTACCTAGGCTACATGTACTATTGAACCGACAGTACCTAGGCTACATGTACTATTGAACCGACAGTACCTAGGCTACATGTACTATTGAACCGACAGTACCTAGGCTACATGTACTATTGAACCGACAGGCTACATGTTCTATTGAACCTACAGTACCTAGGCTACATGTACTATTGAACCGACAGTACCTAGGCTACATGTACTATTGAACCGACAGGCTACATGTTCTATTGAACCTACAGTACCTAGGCTACATGTACTATTGAACCGACAGTACCTAGGCTACATGTTCTATTGAACCGACAGTACCTAGGCTACATGTACTATTGAACCGACAGTACCTAGGCTA
>NW_024609033.1:0-30000 GCF_018296145.1 Oncorhynchus tshawytscha | reverse complement strand
TGCCACTAGATTCTGGGTTCGAGACCAGGCTCTGTCTCTGCCGGCTGTGACTGGATGACCCATGGGGCAGAGCGCAATGTGCCCAGCGTCGTCCGGGTTAGGGGAGGGTTTGGCCCAGCATCGTCTGGGTTAGGGGAGGGTTTGGCCCAGCGTCGTCCGGGTTAGGGGAGGGTTTGGCCCAGCGTCGTCCGGGTTAGGGGAGGGTTTGGCCCAGCGTCGTCCGGGTTAGGGGAGGGTTTGGCCAGCAGGGATGTCCTTGTCCCATCGCGCACTAGCGAATCCTGTGGCGGGCCGGGTGCAGTGCATGCTGACACGGTCACCAGTTGTACGGTGTTTCCTACAACACATTGGTGCGTCTGGCTTCCGGGGTAAGTGGGCATTGTGTCAAGAAGCAGTGCGGCTTGGTTGTGTTTCAGAGGATGAACGGCTCTCGACCTTCGCCTCTCCCGAGTCCGTAGGGGAGTTGCAGCGATGAGACAAGACTGTAACTACCAATTGGATACCATGATATTGTGGAGAAAAAGGGGTAAAAATTATTTTTTATATTCAGTACTTTGTTGAATCAACTTTGGCAGCGATTACAGCCTTGAGTCTTCTTGGGTATGATGCTACAAGCTTGGCACATCTGTATTTGGGGAGTTTTTCCCTTTCTTCTCTGCAGATCCTCTCAAGCTCTGTCAGGTTGGATGGGGAGTGTCGCTGCACAACTATTTTCAGGTCTCTCCAGAGATATTCGATCGGGTTAAAGTTCGGGCTCTGACTTGGCCACTCAAGGACATTCAGCCACTCCTGCGCTACCACTCCTGCGTTGTCTTGGCTGTGTGCTTAGGGTCCTTGTCCTGTTGGAAGGTGAACCTTCATCCCAGTCTGAGGTCCTGAGTGCTTTGGAGCAGGTTTTCATCAAGGATCTCTCTGTACTTTGCTTTGTTCATCTTGGATGAGTCTCCCAGTCCCTCCCACTGAAAAACATCCCCACAGTATGATGCTGTCACCACCATGCTTCACCGTAGGGATGGTGCCAGGTTTCCTCCAGACGTGACGCTTGGCAATCAGGCCAAAGAGTTCAATCTTGGTTTCATCAGACCAGAGAATCTTGTTTCTCATGGTCAGAGTCCTTTAGGTGCCTTTTGGCAAACTCCAAGCGGGCTGTCATGTGCCTTTTACTGAGGAGTGGCTTCCGTCTGGCCACTCTACCATAAAGTCCTGATTGGTGGAGTGCTGCAGGTTGTCCTTCTGGAAGGTTCTCCCATCTCCACAGAGGAAATCTGGAGCTCTGTCAGAGTGACCATCTGGTTCTTGGTCAGGGCCCTTCTCCCCCGATTGCTCAGTTTGGCTGTGCTGCCAGCTCTAGGAAGAGTCTCGGTGTTTCCAAACCTCTTCCACTTAAGAATGATGGAGGCCACTGTGTTCTTGGGGACCATTTATGCTGCAAAAATCTTTTTGGTACCTTTCCCTAGATCTGTACCTCGACACAATCCTGTCTCGGAGCTCTAGGACAATTCCTTTGACCTCATGCACTGTCAACTCTCAGACGTTATATGTGTGCCTGTCTTTATAGTAAAAATAAAGAAAAACCCTTGAATGAGTAGGTGTGTCCAAACGTTTGACTGGTACTGTATATATGAAGCAATTTAGAAATTAGGATTTGTTACCTGTAATCGTTATAATAAATTAGATATTGTGCACTGTTGGCATACAGTATACTGTAGATACATGCAGACATTATTTTATTTTTCCAGTGCAGGCCTTGTGTTCTAAAAATAGGTTCCTAAAGTGCTTGAATAAAATATATTATGCGAGTACTCGAACAGTCAATAACAATGTCAAACCCATCCTAACAGAGGGTGAACTACAGAACTACAGGGGTTCTACACAGCTCCAGAGAATCACTAGCATCACTGTCCATGACCATCTGAACTGTCTGTGACGTGTCCATCTCCAACACAACAGAGAGGCTTTGTGTCCCAGTAATAGTCTGGGATTCCTACTTCCTGAGAGACCTCTTACCAACGACCTTTAAAGCCTGATCGCTAACAGCCACGGCTGTTTACATACTGTAGCGATACTGTCTCCTGGACGCCTGAAAAGAGGTTTCTCTTGCTAAAGAGATATTATATCTCAATGAGACAAACTTGGATAAATAACGTTTTTAATAAAGGAGAATGTTCTCAGAGTTGTACACAGAGCAGAGCATAGGGAGTTAACATGACTATAGGTCTGTATATAGACACTGGGTAGTTAACATGACTATAGGTCTGGATATAGACACTGGGGAGTTAACATGACTATAGGTCTGTATATAGACACTGGGTAGTTAACATGACTATAGGTCTGGATATAGACACTGGGGAGTTAACATGACTATAGGTCTGGATATAGACACTGGGTAGTTAACATGACTATAGGTCTGGATATAGACACTGGGGAGTTAACATGACTATAGGTCTGTATATAGACACTGGGTAGTTAACATGACTATAGGTCTGTATATAGACACTGGGTAGTTAACATGACTATAGGTCTGTATATAGACACTGGGGAGTTAACATGGCTATAGGTCTGGATATAGACACTGGGTAGTTAACATGGCTATAGGTCTGTATATAGACACTGGGGAGTTAACATGGCTATAGGTCTGTATATAGACACTGATATACTGGGGAGTTAACATGACTATAGGTCTGGATATAGACACTGACACTGGGTAGTTAACATGACTATAGGTCTGTATATAGACACTGGGTAGATAACATGGCTATAGGTCTGTATATAGACACTGGGTAGTTAACATGGCTATAGGTCTGTATATAGACACTGGGGTAGTTAACATGACTAGGTCTGGATATAGACACTGGGTAGATAACATGACTATAGGTCTGTATATAGACACTGGGTAGTTAACATGACTATAGGTCTGGACACTGGGTAGTTAACATGGCTATAGGTCTGTATATAGACACTGGGTGGGGAGTTAACATGGCTATAGGTCTGTATATAGACACTGATATACTGGGTAGTTAACATGGCTATAGGTCTGTATATAGACACTGGGTAGTTAACATGGCTATAGGTCTGTATATAGACACTGGGTAGTTAACATGGCTATAGGTCTGTATATAGACACTGGGGAGTTGGGGAGTTAACATGGCTATAGGTCTGTATATAGACACTGGGGAGTTAACATGGCTATAGGTCTGTATATAGACACTGAGGTCTGGACTGGGGAGTTAACATGAGTTAACATGACTATAGGTCTGGATATAGACACTGGGGGAGTTAACATGACTATAGGTCTGGGGATATAGACACTGGGGAGTTAACATGACTATAGGTCTGGATATAGACACTGAGTTAACATATACTGGGTAGTTAACATGACTATAGGTCTGGATATAGACACTGGGTAGTTAACATGACTATAGGTCTGTATATAGACACTGGGGAGTTAACATGACTATAGGTCTGGATATATAGGGAGTTAACATGACTACTGATATAGACACTGGGGAGTTAACATGACTATAGGTCTGTATATAGACACTGGGGATAACTGGGGAGTTAACATGACTATAGGTCTGGATATAGACACTGGGGAGTTAACATAGTTAACATGGCTATAGGTCTGTATATAGACACTGGGGTCTGGAGTTAACATGACTATAGGTCTGTATATAGACACTGATATACTGGGAGTTAACATGACTATAGGTCTGTATAGACACTGGGAGAACACTGGTCTGGATATAGACACTGGGAGTTAACATGGGTAGTTAACTATAGGTCTGTATATAGACACTGGGGAGTTAACATGACTATAGGTCTGTATATAGACACTGGGGAGTTAACATGACTATAGGTCTGTATATAGACACTGGGTAGTTAACATGACTATAGGTCTGTATATAGACACTGGGGAGTTAACATGACTATAGGTCTGTATATAGACACTGGGTAGTTAACATGGTCTGGATATAGGTCTGGGGAGTTAACATATAGATATGATATACTGGGGAGTTAACATGACTATAGGTCTGTATATAGACACTGGGGAGTTAACATGGCTATAGGTCTGTATATAGACACTGGGTAGTTAACATGACTATAGGTCTGGATATAGACACTGGGGAGTTAACATGACTATAGGTCTGTATATAGACACTGATATACTGGGAGTTAACATGACTATAGGTCTGGATATAGACACTGGGGGAGTTAACATGGCTATAGGTCTGTATATAGACACTGATATACTGGGGAGTTAACATGGCTATAGGTCTGATATAGACACTGGGGAGTTAACATGGCTATAGGTCTGTATATAGACACTGGGGAGTTAACATGACTATAGGTCTGTATATAGACACTGATATAGGTCTGGGAGTTAAACATGACTATAGGTCTGTATATAGACACTGGGTAGTTAACTGGGGTCTGGTTAACATGGCTATAGGTCTGTATATAGACACTGATATACTGGGGAGTTAACATGGCTATAGGTCTGTATATAGACACTGATATACTGGGTAGTTAACATGGCTATAGGTCTGGACATAGACACTGGGGAGCTAACATGGCTATAGGTCTGGATATAGACACTGATATACTGGGTAGTTAACATGGCTATAGGTCTGTATATAGACACTGATATACTGGGTAGTTAACATGGCTATAGGTCTGTATATAGACACTGGGGAGTTAACATGGCTATAGGTCTGGATATAGACACTGATATACTGGGGAGTAACATGGCTATAGGTCTGTATATAGACACTGGGGAGTTAACATGGCTATAGGTCTGTATATAGACACTGATATACTGGGTAGACACTGGGTAGTAACATGACTATAGGTCTGTATATAGACACTGGGGGACACTAGTTAACATGGCTATAGGTCTGTATATAGACACTGATATACTGGGGAGTTAACATGGCTATAGGTCTGGACATAGACACTGGGTAGTTAACATGACTATAGGTCTGTATATAGACACTGGGTAGTTAACATGACTATAGGTCTGTATATAGACACTGGGTAGTTAACATGACTATAGGTCTGTATATAGACACTGGGTAGTTAACATGGCTATAGGTCTGTATATAGACACTGATATACTGGGTAGTTAACATGGCTATAGGTCTGTATATAGACACTGGGTAGTTAACATGGCTATAGGTCTGTATATAGACACTGATATACTGGGGTAACATGTTAGGTCTGTATATAGACACTGGCTGATAGGTCTGTATATAGATACTGGGTAGTTAACATGGCTATAGGTCTGTATATAGACACTGATATACTGGGTAGTTAACATGGCTATAGGTCTGTATATAGACACTGGGTAGTTAACATGGCTATAGGTCTGTATATAGACACTGATATACTGGGGAGTTAACATGGCTATAGGTCTGTATATAGACACTGGGTAGTTAACATGGCTATAGGTCTGTATATAGACACTGATATACTGGGGAGTTAACATGGCTATAGGTCTGTATATAGACACTGATATACTGGGGAGTTAACATGGCTATAGGTCTGTATATAGACACTGATATACTGGGTAGTTAACATGGCTATAGGTCTGTATATAGACACTGATATACTGGGTAGTTAACATGGCTATAGGTCTGTATATAGACACTGGGTAGTTAACATGGCTATAGGTCTGTATATAGACACTGGGTAGTTAACATGACTATAGGTCTGTATATAGACACTGATATACTGGGTAGTTAACATGACTATAGGTCTGGACATAGACACTGGGTAGTTAACATGACTATAGGTCTGTATATAGACACTGGGTAGTTAACATGACTATAGGTCTGTATATAGACACTGGGTAGTTAACATGACTATAGGTCTGTATATAGACACTGGGTAGTTAACATGACTATAGGTCTGTATATAGACACTGATATACTGGGTAGTTAACATGGCTATAGGTCTGTATATAGACACTGATATACTGGGTAGTTAACATGGCTATAGGTCTGTATATAGACACTGATATACTGGGTAGTTAACATGGCTATAGGTCTGTATATAGACACTGGGGAGTTAACATGGCTATAGGTCTGTATATAGATATATACTGGGGACATGGCTATAGATATAGACACTGATATACTCAGGTCTGTACACTGGGGAGTTAACATGGCTATAGGTCTGTATATAGACACTGATATACTGGGAGTTAACATGGCTATAGGTCTGTATATAGACACTGATATACTGTCTATAGTATAGATGACCCTGACTGCAGTAAATTGCTAGGATGTGCTTGACTGCTGTAAAATGTGAAGACCTCTAGATAGCTGCTGTTCACTTCACGGTCCGTACAACATCACAGATATTAGCAGGTGATGACAGATTATTTACACAGAAGCCATTCAGAGAAGGTCAGAGAGTCTCATCAAGAGTCCATTCTGTCTAGGACTGAACCCTGACTGAACCCAGATCAGTGTTGGGTGGGAACGCTCAGTGTAATCAGTGGATGGAATAAGTCACATTAAATTGTATGGAAAGAGAGAAGCAAAGAGATGGAAAGAGAGAGAGAGAGAGAGAGAGAGAGAGAGACAGAGAGAGAGAGAGAGAGACAGAGAGAGAGAGAGAGAGAGAGACAGAGAGATGAGAGATAGGGAGAGATGAGAGAGGGAGGGGAGAGAGAGGGAGAGAGACGGGGAAAGAGAGCTATAGGGAATGAGAGAGAAGGGGAATGAGAGATAGGGGAGAGAGGGAGAGAGAGGGAGAGAGAGAGACAGAGAAAGAGAGTGAGAAGGGAATGAGAGATAGGGAAGAGAGAGATAGACAGGGGAAGAGAGAGGGGGAGAGAGGGATGGAGAGAGGGAGTGAGAGAGAGAAAGAGAGTGAGAAGGGGAATGAGAGATAGGGAAGAGGAGAGAGAGAGAGAGAGGGGGAGAGACATAAGGAGGAGAGAGGGAGAGAGAGAGGGAGAGAGATAGGGGAGAGAGGGAGGAGAGAGGGAGGAGAGAGGGAGAGACATAAGGAGGAGACAGGGAGAGAGAGAGGGAGAGAGATAGGGGAGAGAGGGAGGAGAGAGGGAGAGAGGAGAGAGGGAGGAGAGAGAGGGGAGAGAGATAGGGGGAGAGGGAGAGAGGAGAGAGGGAGGAGAGAGAGGGAGAGAGAGATAGGGAGAGAGGCAGGAGAGAGGGAGAGAGACAAAGAAAGAGAGAGAGAAGGGGAATGAAAACAGAGAGTGTGAATAGGAAAGAAAGGTCAGTGGAAACTAAAGGTCATTGACTCTGTGTGTGAGTGTGTGTGCGTTCGTTCGTGCGCGGGTGTTTTTGCACGAGTGTGCATGTGTGTACTCACAGTGGTGATAGACCAGGACATATCCTCTGTAGACAGATCCCAATGTGAGCCACCACCTCATTCACCTCTTCTGTAGAGGTCAGCTTCAGAGACACAACACCTCTCTCATAGTCCACCGTCAACTATACAAGACAAACATGAACAACAACCCTCAGTAATATCATATAGTAATATCATATAGTAACCCTCAGTAATATCATATAGTAACCCTCAGTAATATCATATAGTAACCCTCAGTAATATCATATAGTAACCCTCAGTAATATCATATAGTAATATCATATAGTAACCCTCAGTAATATCATATAGTAACCCTCAGTAATATCATATAGTAACCCTCAGTAATATCATATAGTAACCCTCAGTAATATCATATAGTAATATCATATAGTAACCCTCAGTAATATCATATAGTAACCCTCAGTAATATCATATAGTAACCCTCAGTAATATCATATAGTAACCCTCAGTAATATCATATAGTAACCCTCAGTAATATCATATAGTAACCTTCAGTAACATATATAATGGTGATTGTCACACACATTACAACCAGTAATAACACTGTTATCCCTAATTCAGATGGATGATTGACTAACAGATGATTCATGATCAGATGATGAACCATTTGTTGGAGCGATACATGGTACAGTCAGAGAGGTGTTTTTCTGACCTGTGTGGGCTTGTTACAGGTGATCCCTTGTATCTCCAGATAATTAAAGTTGTGTTCAACCTGAAAGAGAAGAATAAAACACATATAAACATGTAGAAATCATGAGATATAATACAGCTGTCAATCACAGTAGTGTTTCAGACCTGGCAGGTAAATACTACTCTGGATGGATGAGACTGTAGGAGGATAATGGATGGATGATACACTGTAGGATGATAATGGATGGATGATAATGGATGGATGATAATGGATGGATGATATGGATGGATGATATACTGTAGGAGGATAATGGATGGATGATACACTGTAGGATGATAATGGATGGATGATAATGGATGAATGATAATGGATGATACACTGTAGGAGGATAATGGATGGATGATAATGGATGGATGATACACTGTATGAGGATACTGGATAGATGAGATACTGTAGGAGGATAATGGATGGATGATACACTGTAGGAGGATAATGGATGGATGATAATGGATGGATGATAAACTGTATGAGGATACTGGATAGATGAGATACTGTAGGAGGATAATGGATGGATGATACACTGTAGGAGGATAATGGATGGATGATAATGGATGGATGATACACTGTATGAGGATACTGGATAGATGAGATACTGTATGAGGATAATGGATGGATGATAATGGATATACACTGTAGGAGGATAATGGATGGATGATAATGGATGGTTGATACTGTATGAGGATAATGGATGGATGATACACTGCATGAAGATACTGTATGAATGATACTGTATGATGATAATGGATGGATGATACACTGCACGAAGATAATGGATGAATGATACTGTATGAGGATAATGGATGGATGAGGTACTGTAGGAGGATAATGAAAGATCAGAATAGTGACTGAGGCTGCACCTCAAATGCCACCCTAGACCCATAGGGCTCTGTTTGAAAGTAGTGCACTACGTAGGGAATAGGGTGCTAATTGGGACACACCCTCTAGCTTCGTTCTAAAATGAATGGACAGGGATCTTTTCCTAACCGGCCTCCGTTCAAATACACCCCTCAGTGCTGAGGTCATCATTTAAGAGTAATGGCTTCAGAATAGAATCATATCATGAAGCATCTCAGAGTAAAAAATGCTGTTCTGGGATCAGTTTTAGATCATAATGAATAGGATTTTTATGGACGGTGGTACCTGATCCTGGATCAGCACTCTTAACTCTGAGACTCTTTATGAATATGGGCCTGAATGTAGAGTTCATGAACATCCACTTCTTCTTCTCCTCCTCAGGTCCTTTGAAACAGGAAGTTATCAAACAACACGCCACAATGTCGTCTAGCATTCCATTCCAAAAAAGGACTGGAAAGTGAAGCTGGTTCACTCCGGATGCACACGTTACAAATGTACACACACACACACACACCTGCACACACGTGCATACCACATACCATACTGTGAATTAATACACACAGACACACACACACATAGACAAACAAACTTCACACAAATCAAATGAAATGCTATTGGTCGCATACACATATTTAGCAGATGTTATTGCGGGTCTCGTGAAACGCTTTGTGTTCCTGGCAGTGCAGAAATATCTAATAATACACAACAATACACAACAATACCCAACAATACACCAACAAATACACAACAATACCCAACAATACACAACAATACACCAACAATACACAACAATACACAACAATACACAATAGTACCCAACAATACACAACAATACAACAATACCCTCAATACAATACACAACAATACACAACAATACCCAACAATACACAACAATACACAACAATACACAACAATACCCAACAATACACAACAATACCCAACAATACACAACAATACCCAACAATACACAACAATACACACAAATCTGAAAAGTAAAAGAATGGAATTAAGAAACATAGAAATATTGGGACGTGCGAAGATGGAGTCTGGGGTATAAATCTGTATATGTGATGGGATGAATAGACAAAATGAACAGTATGTGGATAGAATATGTATATAGTATATATATATGGGATGTATAGACATTATGGACAGTATATTGATATAATATATAGTATATCTGTAGAATATGTGGATAGAATCGTATATGTGGAGCAAGTTGAATAGGATGGCCTTGACTAGAATACAGTATAATACAAACCTGACACACACAAACACATATACACACACAAACAATACACAACACAGCCAGGAACCAGGCAGCATGGCCAGAATACCAGGCAGGTACAGACAGTGCTACCTGAGGCTTGGCAGTAATTGTGGATGACAATACTGTAGAGGATAGAGGCTCTGTACTGTCTGAGGAAGAATGGAATTAACTGAAACATTTCAAATGCTGGATGATTCCTGTGATGGAGTTACTGTATTACACTGTAGAGGCCTACCAGCCATGGGATAATCCTGTGTCATAGTTACTGTATTCCAGAAGGCCTATACCAGGATAACTGGATCTTCCTGTGTCATAGGATGATACTGGATGGATTCTAGAAGGCCTACCAGCCAGCTGGACCCTCCTGTGTCATAGTTACTGTATTCTGTAGAAGGCCTAACCAGCCAAATGGTTCTTCCTGTGTCATAGATTACTGTATTCTAGAAGGCCTACACAGCCAGCTGGACCCTCCTGTGTCATAATTACTGTATTCCAGAAGGCCTACCAGCCAGCTGGACCCACTGCTGAAGATCATAGTTACTGTATTCCAGAAGGCATACACAGCCAGCAGGATCTTCCTGTGTCATAGTTACTGTATTCCAGAAGGCCTACCAGCCAGCTGATTCTTCCTGTGTCATAGTTACTGTATTCAGAAGGCCTACCAGCCAGCTGGTTCTTCCTGTGTCATAGTTACTGTATTCCAGAAGGCCTACCAGCCAGCACCCCTCCTGTGTCATAGTTACTGTATTGAAAGGCCTACCAGCCAGCTGGTTCTTCCTGTGTCATAGTTACTGTATTCCAGAAGGCCTACCAGCCAGCTGGATCAGCTCCTGTGTCATAGTTACTGTATTCCTGAAGGCCTACCAGCCAGCTGGTTCTTCCTGTGTCATAGGTACTGTATTCCAGAAGTTACAAACAGCTGGACCCTCCTGTGTCATAGTTACATTCCAGAAGGCCTACCAGCCAGCTGGTTCTTCCTGTGTCATAGTTACTGTATTCCAGAAGGCCTACCAGCCAGCTGGACCCTCCTGTGTCATAGTTACTGTATTCCAGAAGGCCTACCAGCCAGCTGGTTCTTCCTGTGTCATAGTTACTGTATTCCAGAAGGCCTACCAGCCAGCTGGACCCTCCTGTGTCATAATTACTGTATTCCAGAAGGCCTACCAGCCAGCAATACCCTCCTGTGTCATAGTTACTGTATTCCAGAAGGCCTACCAGCCAGCTGGTTCCCCTGTGTCATAGTTACTGTATTCCAGAAGGCCTACAGCCAGCTGATTCCTCCTGTGTCATAGTTACAACATTCCAGAAGGCCTACCAGCCAACTGGTTTTTCCTGTGTCATAGTTACTGTATTCCAGAAGGCCTACCAGCCAGCTGGACCCTCCTGTGTCATAGTTACTGTATTCCAGAAGGCCTACCAGCCAGCTGGATTCTTCCTGTGTCATAGTTACTGTATTCCAGAAGGCCTACCAGCCAGCTGGACTTCCTGTGTCATAGTTACTGTATTCCAGAAGGCCTACCAGCCAGCTGATTCTTCCTGTGTCATAGTTACTGTATTCCAGAAGGCCTACCAGCCAACTGGTTTTTCCTGTCATAGTTACTGTATTCCAGAAGGCCCACCAGCCAGCTGGACCCTCCTGTGTCATAGTTACTGTATTCCAGAAGGCCTACCAGCCAGCTGGTTCTTCCTGTGTCATAGTTACTGTATTCCAGAAGGCCTACCAGCCAGCTGGTGTCATAAATCTGTATATGTGATGGGATGAATAGACTCCTGTGTCATAGTTACTGTATTCCAGAAGGCCTACCAGCCAGCTGGACTTCCTGTGTCATAGTTACTGTATTCTGTAGAAGGCCTACCAGCCAGCTGGACCCTCCTGTGTCATAGTTACTGTATTCCAGAAGGCCTACCAGCCAGCTAATTCTTCCTGAGTCATAGTTACTGTATTCCAGAAGGCCTACCAGCCAGCTGGACCCTCCTGTGTCATAGTTACTGTATTCCAGAAGGCCTACCAGCCAGCTGGTTCTTCCTGTGTCATAGTTACTGTATTCTAGAAGGCCTACCAGCCAGCCGGACCCTCCTGTGTCATAGTTACTGTATTCCAGAAGGCCTACCAGCCAGCTGGTTCTTCCTGTGTCATAGTTACTGTATTCCAGAAGGCCTACCAGCCAGCTGGACCCTCCTGTGTCATAGTTACTGTATTCCAGAAGGCCTACCAGCCAGCTGGACCCTCCTGTGTCATAGTTACTGTATTCCAGAAGGCCTACCAGCCAGCTGGACCCTCCTGTGTCATAGTTACTGTATTCCAGAAGGCCTACCAGCCAGCTGGTTCTTCCTGTGTCATAGTTACTGTATTCCAGAAGGCCTACCAGCCAGCTGGTTCTTCCTGTGTCATAGTTACTGTATTCCAGAAGGCCTACCAGCCAGCTGGTTCTTCCTGTGTCATAGTTACTGTATTCCAGAAGGCCTACCAGCCAGCTGGTTCTTCCTGTGTCATAGTTACTGTATTCCAGAAGGCCTACCAGCCAGCTGGATCCTCCTGTGTCATAGTTACTGTATTCCAGAAGGCCTACCAGCCAGCTGGTTCTTCCTGTGTCATAGTTACTGTATTCCAGAAGGCCTACCCGCCAGCTGGATCCTCCTGTGTCATAGTTACTGTATTCCAGAAGGCCTACTAGCCAGCTGGACCCTCCTGTGTCATAGTTACTGTATTCCAGAAGGCCTACCAGCCAGCTGGTTCTTCCTGTGTCATAGTTACTGTATTCCAGAAGGCCTACCAGCCAGCTAATTCTTCCTGTGTCATAGTTACTGTATTCCAGAAGGCCTTCCAGCCAACTGGTTTTTCCTGTGTCATAGTTGCTGTATTCCAGAAGGCCTACCAGCCAGCTAATTCTTCCTGTGTCATAGTTACTGTATTCCAGAAGGCCTTCCAGCCAGCAGGACCCTCCTGTGTCATAGTTACTGTATTCCAGAAGGCCTACCAGCCAGATGGACCCTCCTGTGTCATAGTTACTGTATTCCAGAAGGCCTACCAGCCAGCTGGAACTTCCTGTGTCATAGTTACTGTATTCCAGAAGGCCTACCAGCCAGCTAATTCTTCCTGTGTCATAGTTACTGTATTCCAGAAGGCCTACCAGCCAACTGGTTCTTCCTGTGTCATAGTTACTGTATTCCAGAGGCCTACCAGCCAGCTGGACCTTCCTGTGTCATAGTTACTGTATTCCAGAAGGCCTACCAGCCAGCTGGTTCTTCCTGTGTCATAGTTACTGTATTCCAGAAGGCCTACCAGCCAGCTGGTTCTTCCTGTGTCATAGTTACTGTATTCCAGAAGGCCTACCAGCCAGCTGGTTCTTCCTGTGTCATAGTTACTGTATTCTAGAAGGCCTACCAGCCAGCTGGTTCTTCCTGTGTCATAGTTACTGTATTCTAGAAGGCCTACCAGCCAGCTGGTTCTTCCTGTGTCATAGTTACTGTATTCCAGAAGGCCTACCAGCCAGCTAATTCTTCCTGTGTCATAGTTACTGTATTCCAGAAGGCCTACCAGCCAGCTGGTTCTTCCTGTGTCATAGTTACTGTATTCCAGAAGGCCTTCCAGCCAGCTAATTCTTCCTGTGCCATAGTTACTGTATTCCAGAAGGCCTACCAGCCAGCTAATTCTTCCTGTGTCATAGTTACTGTATTCCAAAAGGCCTTCCAGCCAGCAGGACCCTCCGGTGTCATAGTTACTGTATTCCAGAAGGCCTACCAGCAGAGTCAGTCCCTGTAGTCTACCTGAAAATCCTTATTTTAGCCTTCCTCAAATGTCTTTTCTAAGTCTTTAGTCAGACTAGCTGAATATCCAAGACAAAAAGGTACACATCTACGATATAAGCTGTGAAGTGTGAATGTAAAAAGCATCTATAAATCCCTTGTTCTCCGTCACGTTCACTCCTCTCCCTCACAGAGTCTACAAACACTGACACACATGTCCACTGAGGAGTATCGAGGCCCGTCCCACTAGAGAATGTCCCATTAGCAGTGTTGGATTAGATATAGTGAGGAAGAGGAAATGAGTGAAGAATGAAAGAGATCAGTCCATGTCTGAGCCAGCCAATAGCTGCAGCCTGCTGAGAGGTGCTGTCAGAAAGCAGAGGCGTGACTAATTGAATAATTCAGTCACTCGTTTATTATCCATCTGTCTCTCTGATATCTGTCCTGACAGTAGTCTGTCTCTCTGATATCTGTCCTGACAGTAGTCTGTCTCTGATATCTGTCCTGAGTAGTCTGTCTCTCTGATATCTGTCCTGACAGTAGTCTGTCTCTCTGATATCTGTCCTGACAGTATTCTGTCTCTCTGATATCTGTCCTGACAGTAGTCTGTCTCTCTGATATCTGTCCTGACAGTAGTCTGTCTCTCTGATATCTGTCCTGACAGTAGTCTGTCTCTCTGATATCTGTCCTGACAGTAGTCTGTCTCTCTGATATCTGTCCTGACAGTAGTCTGTCTCTCTGATATCTGTCCTGACAGTAGTCTGTCTCTCTGATATCTGTCCTGACAGTAGTCTGTCTCTCTGATATCTGTCCTGACAGTAGTCTGTCTCTCTGATATCTGTCATGACAGTAGTCTGTCTCTCTGATATCTGTCCTGACAGTATTCTGTCTCTCTGATATCTATTCTGACAGTAGTCTGTCTCTCTGATATCTGTCCTGACAGTATTCTGTCTCTCTGATATCTGTCCTGACAGTAGGCTGTCTCTCTGATATCTGTCCTGACAGTAGTCTGTCTCTCTGATATCTGATCTTACAGTAGTTTGTCTCCTGACAGTAGTCTGTCTCTCTGATATCTGTCCTGACAGTATTCTGTCTCTCTGATATCTGTCCTGACAGTAGTCTGTCTCTCTGATATCTGTCCTGACAGTATTCTGTCTCTCTGATATCTATTCTGACAGTAGTCTGTCTCTCTGATATCTGTCCTGACAGTATTCTGTCTCTCTGATATCTGTCCTGACAGTAGGCTGTCTCTCTGATATCTGTCCTGACAGTAGTCTGTCTCTCTGATATCTGATCTTACAGTAGTTTGTCTCCTGACAGTAGTCTGTCTCTCTGATATCTGTCCTGACAGTATTCTGTCTCTCTGATATCTGTCCTGACAGTAGTCTGTCTCTCTGATATCTGTCCTGACAGTAGTCTGTCTCTCTGATATCTGTCCTGACAGTAGTCTATCTCTCTGATATCTGTCCTGACAGTAGTCTGTCTCTCTGATATCTGTCCTGACAGTATTCTGTCTCTCTGATATCTGTCCTGACAGTAGTCTGTCTCTCTGATATCTGTCCTGCCAGTATTCTGTCTCTCTGATATCTGTCCTGACAGAAGTCTGTCTCTCTGATATCTGTCCTGACAGTAGTCTGTCTCTCTGATATCTGTCCTGCCAGTAGTCTGTCTCTCTGATATCTGTCCTGACAGTGTTCTGGATAACTCCAGTCAGAGGTAGATCTGAGATAATGGATAACTCCAGTTAGAGGTAGATCTGAGATAATGGATAACTCCAGTTAGAGGTAGATCTGAGATAATGGATAACTCCAGTTAGAGGTAGATCTGAGATATGGGATAACTCCAGTTAGAGGTAGATCTGAGATAATGGATAACTCCAGTTAGAGGTAGATCTGAGATATGGGATAACTCCAGTTAGAGGTAGATCTGAGATATGGGATAACTCCAGTTAGAGGTAGATCTGAGATAATGGATAACTCCAGTTAGAGGTAGATCTGAGATAATGGGATAACTCCAGTCAGAGGTAGATCTGAGATAATGGATAACTCCAGTCAGAGGTAGATCTGAGATAATGGATAACTCCAGTTAGAGGTAGATCTGAGATAATGGATAACTCCAGTTAGAGGTAGATCTGAGATAATGGATAACTCCAGTTAGAGGTAGATCTGAGATAATGGGATAACTACAGTTAGAGGTAGATCTGAGATAATGGATAACTCCAGTTAAGACTGCATGCTCAGCCCAGCAGAGATTACAGAGATGATGCAAGACCTGCTGCCAAACTGCAACCTTAACTGCATATCATCACGTCAAATACACAAAGTCAATCCGTGTCATGTTGACGGTAATGATGCATCTGAATGGTGCAGGGCTGTAGTGAAACCCTGCCATGACCACTGTTAAAGTTACACCCTCAGGGTGGGTTGGATGATAGACTTCACATACATAGCGCGTGTGTGTGTGTGTGTGTGTGTGTGTGTGTGTGTGTGTGTGTGTGTGTGTGTGCAGGCATGCATGTGTGTGCGTGCGGGTGGGTGTGTGGTTTTGTGTGTGTGTGTGTGCGTGCGTGCGTGTGTGTGCATATGTGCTTGTGTGTGTGTGTGTGTGCGTGCGTGCGTGTGTGTGCATATGTGCTTGAGTGTGTGTGTGTGTGTGTGTGTGTGTGTGTGTGTGTGTGTGTGTGTGTGTGTGTGTGTGTGTGTGTGTGTGTGTGTGTGTGTGTGTGTGCGTGCGTGCATGTGTGTGTAGACAGAGCTCAGAGCTCTGGGATTAAACCAAGGACACAGCACCAGACCTAACATAACCTTACCTAAACACACAGGCCTGGCTGCTGCTGCAGGCTGTTGTCCACAGAGACACACTGGTTCTAAACCAACATCAACTGAGTCTTACAGGAGAGGAAAACTAAGTAGAAAGAGAGAAGGAAAAGAACAGAGAGGTAGAGGGGAAATACAGAGAGAGAGGAGAGGAGAGGAGAGGAGAGGAGAGGAGAGGGAGAGGAGAGGAGAGGGAGAGGAGAGGAGAGGAGAGGAGAGGAGAGGAGAGGAGAGGAGAGGAGAGGAGAGGAGAGGAGAGGAGAGGAGAGGAGAGGAGAGGAGAGGAGAGGAGAGGAGAGGAGAGGAGAGAGACTTACTCCTACAATCCCTCCCAGCTCTCCTCTATCTAACGGGAAGCCCCAGAAGGTGGAAATCAGACCAGACTGATCAGAGGAGACAAGACCAGACTGATCAGAGGAAACCAGACAAGACTGATCAGAGGAAACCAGACAAGACTGATCAGAGAACACCAGACCAGACTGATCAGAGAACACCAGACCAGACTGATCAGAGAACACCAGACCAGACTGATCAGAGGACACCAGACCAGACTGATCAGAGGACACCAGACCAGACTGATCAGAGGACACCAGACCAGACTGATATGAGGAAACTGGACAGGACGAGGGTGATAGAAAGCCAGACGATGGGTCAGATCAATTCCACCATTTTCATAAACAGGCTGAAGCCTGCCTGGAGCGCAGCACGCTATCAAAACAACCACAGCCTGAGAGGCCCCAGCAGAGATACCTCTGATGGAGAGAGAGAGAGAGAGAGAGAGAGAGAGGGTAGGAGGGGAGTAAGAGAGAGATAGGGTAGGAGGGGGGAAAGAGAGAGAGATAGAGATTAGGAGGGGAGAAAGAGAGAGAAAGAGAGAGGGTAGGAGGGGAGTAAGAGAGAGATAGGGTAGGAGGGGAGAAAGAGAGAGAGATAGAGGGTAGGAGGGGAGAAAGAGAGAGAAAGAGAGAGGGTAGGAGGGGAGAAAGTGAGAGAAAGAGCGAGTGAGGGTAGGAGGGGAGAAAGAGAGAGGGTAGGAGGGGAGAAAGAGAGAGAGAGAGGGTAGGAGGGGAGAAAGAGAGAGGGTAGGAGGGGAGAAAGAGAGAGAAAGAAAGAGGGTAGGAGGGGAGAAAGAGAGAAAAGAGAGGGGGAGGGGAGGAGGGAGAAAGGAGGGTAGAGGGGAGAAAGAGAGAGAGTGAGGGTAGGAGGGGAGAAAGAGAGAGAGAGAGAGGGTAGGATGGGAGAAAGAGAGAGGGTAGGAGGGGAGAAAGAGAGAGAAAGAAAGAGGGTAGGGGGAGAAAGAGAGAGAAAGAAAGAGGGTAGGAAGGGAGAAAGGGAGAGAAAGAGAGAGTGGGAGGGGAGAAAGAGAGAGGGTAGGAGGGGAGAAAGAGAGAGAGAGAGGGTAGGAGGGGAGAAAGAGAGAGAAAGAGAGAGGGTAGGAGGGGAGAAAGAGAGAAAGAGGGTAGGAGTGTAGAAAGAGAGAAAGAGGGTAGGAGAGGAGAAAGAGAGAAAGAGGATAGGAGTGTAGAAAGAGAGAGAGACGCCTGAACTCTTAGAGAGAGAGGGTGGGAGGGGAGGAACAGATTTTACGCTGGCCTGAGAGACGGCTACTAATCTATACCTGAAGAATCTCCTCTCCTACTGCTACAATGCATCCTCTGTAGGCCGTGAAAGTCAGACAGACTGATAAGAGTATCCTGTACATTTCTCTGTCCAGGCCATGATAGACAGACTGATAAGAGTATCCTGTACATTCCTCTGTCCAGGCTGTGATAGTCAGACACACTGATGAGAGGATCCAGGACATCCTCAGTCTGGATTCAATGAACATCGTTCTGTGGACTAACTTCAGTACTTCTGGCTGTAGTTACTGTATATTGAAGGATAACAAAGTAATGAGGATTCAATGTAAGAATCTGTTCAGTGGACAATCGACAACTCCAGGGTGGGTTGGTAAATACACTGTTGTCTTATCACCCAGTGACCTGGGATCCAGTGGAGGTGATCCTCTAGGGTCCAGTGGAGGTGATCCTCTAGGTGATCCTCTAGGATCCTGTGGAGGTGATCCTCTAGGATCCAGTGGAGGTGATCCTCTAGGATCCAGTGGAGGTGATCCTCTAGGATCCAGTGGAGGTGATCCTCTAGGATCCAGTGGAGGTGATCCTCCAGGTGATCCTCTAGGTGATCCAGTGGGAGGTGATCCTCTAGGTGATCCTCTAGGGTCCAGTGGAGGTGATCCTCTAGGGTCCAGTGGAGGTGATCCTCTATAGGGTCCAGTGGAGGTGATCCTCTAGGGTCCAGTGGAGGTGATCCTCTAGGACCCAGTGGAGGTGATCCTCTAGTGTCCAGTGGAGGTGATCCTCTAGGGTCCAGTGGAGTTGATCCTCTAGGGTCCAGTGGAGGTGATCCTCTAGGACCCAGTGGAGGTGATCCTCTAGGTGATCCTCTAGGGTCCAGTGGAGGTGATCCTCTAGGGTCCAGTGGAGGTGATCCTCTAGGACCCAGTGGAGGTGATCCTCTAGGACCCAGTGGAGGTGATCCTCTAGGGTCCAGTGGAGGTGATCCTCTAGGGTCCAGTGGAGGTGATCCTCTAGGGTCCAGTGGAGGTGATCCTCTAGGATCCAGTGGAGGTGATCCTCTAGGACCCAGTGGAGGTGATCCTCTAGGACCCAGTGGAGGTGATCCTCTAGGTGATCCTCTAGGACCCAGTGGAGGTGATCCTCTAGGGTCCACCATCAGAACCACCACCATCAGAACCTCCACCATCAGAACCACCACCGTCAGAACCACCACCGTCAGAACCTCCACCATCAGAACTACCACCATCAGAACCACCACCATCAGAACCACCACCGTCAGAACCTCCATCGTCAGAACCTCCACCGTCAGAACCACCACCGTCAGAACCACCACCATCAGAACCACCACCATCAGAACCACCACCATCAGAACCACCACCGTCAGAACCACCACCGTCAGAACCACCACCATCAGAACCACCACCATCAGAACCACCACCATCAGAACCACCACCGTCAGAACCACCCACCATCAGAACCACCACCATCAGAACCACCACCGTCAGAACCACCACCGTCAGAACCACCACCGTCAGAACCACCACCATCAGAACCACCACCATCAGAACCACCACCATCAGAACCACCACCATCAGAACCACCACAGAGCAGTTACCTAGGTTACCTAGAAGAGACAGGCCTATGAGCTGTAGCTGGCTGGCCAGAGCAGTTACCTAGGTTACCTAGAAGAGACAGACCTATGAGCTGTAGCCTGGCCAGAGCTTACCTAGTAGCAGGCCTGGCTGGCTGGCTGGCCAGAGCAGTTACCTAGGTTACCTAGAAGAGACAGACCTATGAGCTGTAGCTGGCTGGCCAGAGCAGTTACCTAGGTTACCTAGAAGAGACAGACCTATGAGCTGTAGCTGGCTGGCCAGAGCAGTTACCTAGGTTACCTAGAAGAGACAGACCTATGAGCTGTAGCTGGCTGGCCAGAGCAGTTACCTAGGTTACCTAGAAGAGACAGACCTATGAGCTGTAGCTGGCTGGCCAGAGCAGTTACCTAGGTTACCTAGAAGAGACAGACCTATGAGCTGTAGCTGGCTGGCCAGAGCAGTTACCTAGTTGACCTAGAAGAGACAGACCTATGAGCTGTAGCTGGCTGGCCAGACAGACCTATGAGCTGTAGCTGGCTGGCCAGAGCAGTTACCTAGGTTACCTAGAAGAGACAGACCTATGAGCTGTAGCTGGCTGGCCAGAGACAGTTACCTAGGTTGACCTAGAAGAGACAGACCTATGAGCTGTAGCTGGCTGGCCAGAGCAGTTACCTAGGTTACCTAGAAGAGACAGACCTATGAGCTGTAGCTGGCTGGCCAGAGCAGTTACCTAGGTTGACCTAGAAGAGACAGACCTATGAGCTGTAGCTGGCTGGCCAGAGCAGTTACCTAGGTTACCTAGAAGAGACAGACCTATGAGCTGTAGCTGGCTGGCCAGAGACAGACCTAGTTACTGGCTGGCCAGGTTACCTAGAAGAGACAGACCTATGAGCTGTAGCTGGCTGGCCAGAGCAGTTACCTAGGTTACCTAGAAGAGACAGACCTATGAGCTGTAGCTTGGCCACCTAGAGAAGAGACAGACCTATGAGCTGTAGCTGGCTGGCCAGAGCAGTTACCTAGGTTACCTAGAAGAGACAGACCTATGAGCTGTAGCTGGCTGGCCAGAGCAGTTACCTAGGTTACCTAGAAGAGACAGGCCTATCAGCTGTAGCTGGCTGTCCAGACTAGTTTCCTAGTTGACCTAGAAGAGACAGACCTATGAGCTGTAGCTGGCTGGCCAGAGTAGTTACCTAGTTGACCTAGACGAGACAGGCCTATGAGCTGTAGCTGGCTGGCCAGAGTAGTTACCTAGTTGACCTAGAAGAGACAGGCATATGAGCTGTAGCTGGCTGGCCAGAGCAGTTACCTAGGTTACCTAGAAGAGACAGGCGTATGAGCTGTAGCTGGCTGGCCAGAGTAGTTACCTAGGTTACCTATGAGCTGTAGCTGGCTGGCCAGAGTAGTTTCCTAGTTGACCTAGAAGAGACAGGCCTATGAGCTGTAGTTGGCTGGCCAGAGTAGTACCCTAGGTCACCTATGAGCTGTAGCTGGCTGGCCAGAGTAGTTTTCTAGTTGACGTAGAAGAGACAGGCCTATGAGCTGTAGCTGGCTGTTCTTACCTTGCTAGGGATGCGTGCAGTCAGAAGGAAGGCCCGGTGAGATGAGAGAGCCTGAGGAAAACAGAGAAAATAAAATAAAATAAGTTAATCATCACACAGCAACTACAAGGCAGCTGTAGAACATTACACAGCAACTACAAGGCAGCTGTAGAACATCACACAGCAACTACAAGGCAGCTGTAGAACATCACACAGCAACTACAAGGCAGCTGTAGAACATCACACAGCAACTACAAGGCAGCTGTAGAACATCACACAGCAACTACAAGGCAGCTGTAGAACATCACACAGCAACTACAAGGCAGCTGTAGAACATCACACAGCAACTACAAGGCAGCTGTAGAACATCACACAGCAACTACAAGGCAGCAACAAGGTGATCATGATGAAAATACCTTTCTGAACACGTGTGACATGTTGAGGAGAAAAACACTAACAGACAAGCACATTCCTGACTTGACATTCAGCTGAGTTTGTCTGATCGAACAGAACAGAAACAGGGAAGGATGGGGAAAACCCCAAGGGGAAAATGAGGAAGATATGGGGGAACACACCAGTCACCAGCGGAGTCAAAAGGAAAAGTTTTCCACTGTGTCATGTTTAAAAACAAGGCCTGGGCAAGATGGCCTCCTTCCAGCAGAAGAGGACAGTGACGGATATTTGTTTTGGCTGAGGGACATTTAGAGTGACCCCACAGGGCCTGAGAACAGGGGGAAGAGAATGGGGGAGAGAGAATGAGAAAGCCAAAGTGAGAGAAGAGAGAGAGATAGAGGAATGGACTCGTCTTGCTGGGTCTCCTCTCCCCTGACCTGACTAGATTCAGAGAGACAACCTCTGTGTGCTGTGGCCTCACCTCATCGCTCTCTCTCGCTCTCTCTCTCTCTCTCTCTTTCTCTCTCTCTTTTAAAGAGCACCAATTACTCATGGTTTTGTGTACAATTCTTTAAAAATAGGAAAAATACCAGAATATTCTCTAACTCTCAGGAAGAATCCTTACAAACAAATCTATGATTCTAAACCAAACCAGGCCATTACCACACATCACCATGTCTGTGTTCCAAATGGAACCCTATTCCCTATATAGTGGACTAATGTGTTGAAATGGAACCCTATTCCCTATATAGTGGACTACTGAGTTGAAATGGAACCCTATTCCCTATATAGTGGACTGTTGAAATGGAACCCTATTCCCTATATAGTGGACTACTGTGTGAAATGGAACCCTATTCCCTATATAGTGGACTACTGTGTTGAAATGGAACCCTATTCCCTATATAGTGGACCACTGAGTTGAAATGGAACCCTATTCCCTATATAGTGGACTACTGTGTTCCAAATGGAACCCTATTCCCTATATAGTGGACTACTGTGTTCCAAATGGAACCCTATTCCCTACATAGTGGACTACTGTGTTGAAATGGAACCCTATTCCCTATATAGTGGACTACTGTGTTGAAATGGCACCCTATTCCCTATATAGTGGACCACTGAGTTGAAATGGAAAGCCTATTCCCTATATAGTGGACTACTGTGTTCCAAATGGAACCCTATTCCCTATATAGTGGACTACTGTGTTGAAATGGAACCCTATTCCCTATATAGTGGACTACTGTGTTGAAATGGAACCCTATTCCCTATATAGTGGACTACTGTGTTGAAATGGAACCCTATTCCATATATAGTGGACTACTGTGTTGAAATGGAACCTACTGTGTTCCAAATGGAACCCTATTCCCTATATAGTGGACTACTGTGTTGCAAATGGAACCCTATTCCCTATATAGTGGACTACTGTGTTGAAATGGAACCCTATTCCCTATATAGTGGACTACTGTGTTGAAATGGAACCCTATTCCATATATACATATTTGGAATGCAGAAAAATACATCTCTTTTCTCCATAATCTGCCTGATTCAGTTCCCTGTCCTCCACAGAGTGATTCAGTTCCATAATTAGGTTGGGAATGAGAGTCATTATACTCAACTCAAATGAGGTCGTTCACCCAAATCAGAGTTGTTCCTGTTTTAGCTACTGCCATGGGGCCTTCTCTGACTCAGCATCGTCACACACGTGACTCCCGCCAAGAGACAGACAGACGCTTTCATACAGCCTGTCACAGGACAATGAATGTAAATCTTTAGGTACTGAGCTCCAGTCATCGAGGCCCCCGTGGTAAATGAGCTCATCTCTGCTTGACTCAACACACAGCAGACAGAGATCCAGAGACTGCTGCTCTGTACTGGGACAACAGCATATTACAGGATGTGACTCTGCTGTCATCTCTTCCTGGTCTGAACATGATAATAAAGGAAAACCTGCAGCTCTCAAAATACTGAGTAACCAGCCCAGTGACTACTGAGCACCCAGCCCAGTGACTACTGAGCACCCAGCCCAGTGACTACTGAGTAACCAGCCCAGTGACTACTGAGCACCCAGCCCAGTGACTACTGAGCACCCAGCCCAGTGACTACTGAGCACCCAGCCCAGTGACTACTGAGTAACCAGCCCAGTGACTACTGAGTAACCAGCCCAGTGACTACTGAGTGCCCAGTGACTACTGAGTACCCAGCCCAGTGACTACTGAGTACCCAGCCCAGTGACTACTGAGTACCCAGCCCAGTGACTACTGAGCACCCAGCCCAGTGACTACTGAGCACCCAGCCCAGTGACTACTGAGTACCCAGCCCAGTGACTACTGAGTAACCAGCCCAGTGACTACTGAGCACCCAGCCCAGTGACTACTGAGCACCAGCCCAGTGACTACTGAGCACCCAGCCCAGTGACTACTGAGCACCCAGCCCAGTGACTACTGAGTAACCAGCCCAGTGACTACTGAGCACCCAGCCCAGTGACTACTAACCAGCCCAGTGACTACCACCCAGCCCAGTGACTACTGAGTAACCAGCCCAGTGACTACTGAGCACCCAGCCCAGTGACTACTGAGCACCCAGCCCAGTGACTACTGAGTAACCAGCCCAGTGACTACTGATTAACCAGCCCAGTGACTACTGAGCACCCAGCCCAGTGACTACTGAGCACCCAGCCCAGTGACTACTGAGTAACCAGCCCAGTGACTACTGAGCACCCAGCCCAGTGACTACTGAGCACCCAGCCCAGTGACTACTGAGTAACCAGCCCAGTGACTCTGTCTGTCTGTCTGTGTGTGTCTCTCTCTCTAACCATTGACAGTCTGTGTATCAAATGGCCCCCCATTTCCCAGTAGTGACCAGTGCCTATAGGAATATACTGAATAGTGTCATTTATGACAGGTGGTTTCACACCCTGCCAGTCAGACAGTAGCCCTCCTCCAAGTAGCCCTCCTTCATGGCCCCCTCCAGGCCCTGCTCCCAGGCCCTGCTCCCAGGCCCTCCTCCCAGGACCTCCTCCCAGACACTCCTCCCAGGCCCTGCTCCCAGGACCTGTTCCCAGGCCCTCCTACCAGGCCCTCCTCCCAGACACTCCTCCCAGGCCCTCCTCCCAGGACCTGTTCCCAGGCCCTCCTCCCAGGCCCTCCTCCCAGACACTCCTCCCAGGCCCTCCTCCCAGGACATGCTCCTAGGCCCTCCTCCCAGGACATGCTCCCAGGCCCTCCTCCCAGGACATGCTCCCAGGCCCTCCTCCCAGACACTCCTCCTAGGCCCTCCTCCCAGGCCCTCCTCCCAGGCCCTCCTCCATGGCTGTTCTGACCCCTAAATGGACTATAAGCCATAAACCAGCCCATAAGCCATCTGCGACCACCGCCATCACCCTGGCCTCTCAGCCAATCGCAGAGCAGCATCTCCAGATGGCCACAACGCTGGTGCAGCGAAGAGGATTTGTGTGGAGGGTGGAGGGTGGGGCAGAATTCTGCAAAAACACCAAATAATACATGCAGAGGCCAATTATCAAAATATAAATGATCAAAATCCTGAAAAAAGCTGTTAAATTCTACAACCACCTAAAAGGAAGCGATTCCCAAACCTTCCATAACAAAGCCATCACCTACAGAGAGATGAACCTGGAGAAGAGTCCCTAAGCAAGCTGGTCCTGGGGCTCTGTTCACAAACACAAACACACCCCACAGATCCCCAGGACAGCAGCACAATTAAACCCAACCAAATCATGAGAAAAAAAAAAAAATGCAATTGGAAAGAATTCTGCAAACTAGAATGCTATTTGGCCCTACACAGAGAGTACACAGCGGCAGAATACCTGACCACTGTGACTGACCCAAAATTAAGGAAAGCTTTGACTATGTACAGACTCAGTGAGCATAGCCTTGCTATTGAAAAAGGCCACCGTAGGCAGACATGGCTCTCAAGAGAAGACAGGCTATGTGCTCACTGCCCACAAAATGAGGTGGAAACTGAGCTGCACTTCCTAACCTCCTGCCCAATGTATGACCATATTAGAGAGACATATTTCCCTCAGATTACACAGACCCACAAAGAATAAACACAAATGATAAACTTTATTATCTATTTCACTTGCTTTGGCAATGTAATGTTAACACATGTTTGCCATTTGAATTGAATTGAATTGAGAGAGAGAGAGAGAGAGAGAGAGAGAGAGAGAGAGAGAGAGAGAGAGAGAGAGAGAGAGAGAGAGAGAGAGAGAGAGAGAGAGAGAGAGAGAGAGAGAGAGAGAGAGAGAGAGAGAGAGAGAGAGAGAGAGAGAGAGAGAGACAGAGAGAGACAGGGAGAGAGAGAGAGAGAGAGAGAGAGAGAGAGAGAGAGAGAGAGAGAGAGAGAGAGAGCAGAGAGAGAGAGAGAGAGAGAGAGAGAGAGAGAGAGAGAGAGAGAGAGAGAGAGAGAGAGAGAGAGAGAGAGAGAGAGAGAGAGAGAGAGAGAGAGAGACAGGGGAGGGAGGGAGAGAGAGAGAGACAGAGAGAGAGAGAGAGAGGGGAGGGAGGGAGAGAGAGGGGGAGAGACAGAGAGAGACGACGACATCAATGTGTGGTTCAGCTCCACCACAAGGCCCTTGGCCTGGAAAAACACACACACACACACACACACACACACACACACACACACACACACACACAAACACACACACACACACACACACAGGGTGACAGAAAGAGAGGGCACGTTACTCCCTAAAGTTTATGTTTGGCCTCCAGATTTACAACATAAAGTTTTTTTTGGTCACTACACAGATTTGCAGATGTTATAGCAGGTGCAGCAAATGCTTTTTCTGTTAACCTATGTAGATTATTGGCCTGTTGGAAACTACAACTCCCTACTACATCTGTTAAATTATGTAGAATATTGGCCTGTTGGAAACTACAACTCCCTACTACATCTGTTAAATTATGTAGAATATTGGCCTGTTGGAAACTACAACTCCCTACTACATCTGTTAAACTACGTAGTATATTGCCTGTTTGAAACTACAACTCCCTACTACATCTGTTAATCTATGTAGAATATTGGCCTGTATAAACTACAACTCCCTACTACATCTGTTAAATTATGTAGAATATTGGCCTGTATAAACTACAACTCCCTACTACATCTGTTAATCTATGTAGAATATTGGCCTGTATAAACTACAACTCCCTACAACATCTGTTAACCTATGTAGAATATTGGCCTATACAAACTTATTACATCCCACAGTTTGGGCTTGATCTCATTTACCTCTAGAGAAACAGAGCATTGAGCAAATAATTGAACCGCCAATTTTGGTTAATCACTGTGAGATGTAAACACAGGCTAAACCTACATTCCATCTAAAGGTCAGGCAGCGTGTGTGTGTGTGTGTGTACAGTGTGTGTGTGTACAGTGTGTGTGTGTGTGTGTGTACAGTGTGTGTACAGTATGCGTGTACAGTGTGTGCGTACAGTGTGTGTGTGTGTACAGTGTGTTACAGTGTGTGTACAGTGTGTGTACAGAGTGTGTACAGAGTGTGTACAGTGTGTGTGTGTGTGTGTGTGTGTGTGTGTGTACAGTGTGCGTGTACAGTGTGTGTGTGTGTGTGTGTCCATCTAACTACAGTAACATTACACACACAGATGATCCTGACTGTCAAACCTCCACCCCCACAGATGATCCTGACTGTAAAACCTCCACCCCCACAGATTATCCTGACTGTCAAACCTCCACCTCCACAGATTATCCTGACTGTCAAACCTCCACCCCCACAGATTATCCTGACTGTCAAACCTCCACCTCCACAGATTATCCTGACTGTCAAACCTCCACCCCCACAGATTATCCTGACTGTCAAACCTCCACCTCCACAGATTATCCTGACTGTCAAACCTCCACCCCCACAGATTACCCTGACTGTCAAACCTCCACCTCCACAGATTATCCTGACTGTCAAACCTCCACCCCCACAGATTATCCTGACTGTCAAACCTCCACCCCCACCTCCACAGATTAACCTCACTGTCAAACCTCCACCCCCACCTCCACAGATTATCCTGACTGTCAAACCTCCAGCCCCACAGATTATCCTGACTGTCAAATCTACAGCCCCACCTCACAGATTATCCTGACTGTCAAAACTCCACCCCCCCCTCCACAGATTATCCTGACTGTCAAACCTCCCCCCCACCTCCACAGATTATACTGACTGTCAAACCTCCAGCTCCACCCCCACCTCCACAGATTATCCTGACTGTCAAACCTCCACCCACAGATTATCTTCACTGTCAAACCTCCACCTCCACAGAATATCCTGACCCATCAAAACTCCACCCCCACCTCCACAGATTATACTGACTGTCAAACCTCCACCTCCACAGATTATACTGACTGTCAAACCTCCAGCTCCACCCCCACCTCCACAGATTATCCTGACTGTCAAACCTCCACCCACCTCACAGATTATCTTCACTGTCAAACCTCCACCTCCACAGAATATCCTGACCCATCAAAACTCCACCCCCACCTCCACAGATTATACTGACTGTCAAACCTCCAGCTCCACCCCCACCTCCACAGATTATCCTGACTGTCAAACCTCCACCCCCACAGATTATCTTCACTGTCAAACCTCCACCTCCACAGAATATCCTGACCCATCAAAACTCCACCCCCACCTCCACAGATTATCCTGACTGTCAAACCTCCACCCCCACCTCCACAAATTATCCTGACTGTCAAACCTCCACTCCCACAGATTATCCTGACTGTCAAACCTCCACCTCCACAGATTATCTTGACTGTCAAACCTCCACCCCCACCTCCACAGATTATCCTGACTGTCAAACCTCCACCTCCACAGATTATCTTCACTGTCAAACCTCTACTCCCACAGATTATCCTGACTGTCAAACCTCCACTCCCACAGATTATCCTGACTGTCAAACCTCCATCTCCACAGATTATCTTCACTGTCAAACCTCCACCCCCACCTCCACAGATTATCCTCACTGTCAAACCTCCACCTCCATCTCCACAGATTATACTGACTGTCAAACCTCCACCTCCACAGATTATACTGACTGTCAAACCTCCACCTCCACAGATTAACCTCACTGTCAAACCTCCACCCCCACCTCCACACATTATCCTCACTGTCAAACCTCCACCCCCACCTCCACAGATTATCTTCACTGTCAAACCTCCACCCCCACCTCCACAGATTATCCTGACTGGCAAACCTCCACCCCCACCTCCACAGATTATCCTGACTGGCAAACCTCCACCCCCACCTCCACAGATTATCCTGACTGTCAAACCTCCACCCCACCTCCACAGATTATCCTCACTGTCAAACCTCCACCCCCACCTCCACAGATTATCCTGACTGTCAAACCTCCACCTCCACCTCCACAGATTATCCTGACTGGCAAACCTCCACCCCCACAGATTATCTTCACTGTCAAACCTCCACCTCCACAGATTATCCTGACTGTCAAACCTTTTTCTAAATATTTATGAACGAGGGTCCAGCTTCCGAACAGACAGACTTGTGTGTGTGTGTGTGTGTGTGTGTCTGTGTGGACAGACAGACAGACAGTGGTTGAATGTTCAGATCAGTTGGGCCTCAGTCCCAGAAAGCCTGTCTCTGTAACCTCAAACCAAACATGAAGAAGGACTGAAGGAAAATAACACATCTGCTCTTCTCATATCTCCTACTGCACCGTGACTCTGTGTGTGTGTGTGTGTGTGTGTGTGTGTGTGTGTGTGTGTGTGTTATTCATATTACTGTTGATTGACAGAGTTAGCGGGCTTCACCACAGGTGATTTAGACTCATCTTACTAACGGCGAAACAAAATGAAACCTCATTTTCACCAAATCCAAATCTGGTTTGATTAATCCATCATGTAACGTCTCCATTATAAACTGATCCCTAGAGCAGCTGTTTGACAGGTGCTGATTAATGTGAGAGGATATTAAAGCATTTAGCTGATAACTAGTAACAATCCCTGGATGGTCTCTTCAGCATGACAATATAACACAGCAGAAACAACCCCTTTCTTTTCTTCTCCTTTTTCACCACAAAGACAATTAAATGTTCACTACAACGGAAACAAAGGGAATACTGACAACATTATGAGACAACAGCAACTGTCACGCTGTCTAATTAAATGGA
>NW_024609032.1:70000-99964 GCF_018296145.1 Oncorhynchus tshawytscha | reverse complement strand
TTCTTTAGTTTTAGACAGAAACATCAGGTCAGACATGTTCTTTAGTTTTAGTACAGAAACATCAGGTCAGACATGTTCTTTAGTTTTAGTCAGAACATCAGGTCACATGTTCTTTAGTTTTAGTTTTAGACAGAAACATCAGGTCAGACATGTTCTTTAGTTTTAGTTTTAGACAGAAACATCAGGTCAGACATGTTCTTTAGTTTTAGTTTTAGACAGAAACATCAGGTCAGACATGTTCTTTAGTTTTAGACAGAAACATCAGGTCAGACATGTTCTTTAGTTTTAGACAGAAACATCAGGTCAGACATGTTCTTTAGTTTTAGTTTTAGTCAGAAACATCAGGTCAGACATGTTCTTTAGTTTTGAGACAGAAACATCAGGTCAGACTTGTTCTTTAGTTTTAGTCAGAAACATCAGGTCAGACATGTTCTTTAGTTTTAGACAGAAACATCAGGTCAGACATGTTCTTTAGTTTTAGTCAGAACATCAGGTCAGACATGTTCTTTAGTTTTAGACAGAAACATCAGGTCAGACATGTTTTAGACTCAGGTCAGACATGTTTTAGTTTTAGACAGAAACATCAGGTCAGACATGTTCTTTAGTTTTAGTCAAACATCAGGTCAGACATGTTCTTTAGTTTTGACAGAAACATCAGGTCAGACATGTTCTTTGTAGTTTTAGATAGAAACATCAGGTCAGACATGTTCTTTAGTTTTAGACAGAAACATCAGGTCAGACATGTTCTTTAGTTTTAGTCGGAAACATCAGGTCAGACATGTTCTTTAGTTTTAGACAGAAACATCAGGTCAGACATGTTCTTTAGTTTTAGACAGAAACATCAGGTCAGACATGTTCTTTAGTTTTTAGTGACAGAAACATCAGGTCAGACATGTTCTTTAGTTTTAGATAGAAACATCAGGTCAGACATGTTCTTTAGTTTTAGACAGAAACATCAGGTCAGACATGTTCTTTAGTTTTAGTTTTAGTCAGAAACATCAGGTCAGACATGTTCTTTAGTTTTAGTTTTAGACAGAAACATCAGGTCAGACATGTTCTTTAGTTTTAGTTTAGAAACATCAGGTCAGACATGTTCTTAGTTTTAGTCAGAAACATCAGGTCAGACATGTTCTTTTAGTTTTAGTCAGAAACATCAGGTCAGACATGTTCTTTATTTTAGTTTTAGACAGAAACATCAGGTCAGACATGTTCTTTAGTTTTAGTCAGAAACATCAGGTCAGACATGTTCTTTAGTTTTAGTTTTAGTCAGAAACATCAGGTCAGACATGTTCTTTAGTTTTAGTTTCAGGTAGACAGAAACATCAGGTCAGACATGTTCTTTAGTTTTAGTTTCAGGTCAGACATGTTCTTTAGTTTTAGTTTTAAGAAACATCAGGTCAGACATGTTCTTTAGTTTTAGTTTTAGTTTTAGACAGAAACATCAGGTCAGACATGTTCTTTAGTTTTAGACAGAAACATCAGGTCAGACATGTTCTTTAGTTTTAGACAGAAACATCAGGTCAGACATGTTCTTTAGTTTTAGAGTCAGAAACATCAGGTCAGACATGTTCTTTTTGTAGTTTTAGTTTTAGACAGAAACATCAGGTCAGACATGTTCTTTAGTTTTAGTTTTAGACAGAAACATCAGGTCAGACATGTTCTTTAGTTTTAGTTTTAGACAGAAACATCAGGTCAGACATGTTCTTTAGTTTTAGTCAGAAACATCAGGTCAGACATGTTCTTTAGTTTTAGAAACATCAGGTCAGACATGTTCTTTAGTTTTAGTCAGAAACATCAGGTCAGACATGTTCTTTAGTTTTAGTCAGAAACATCAGGTCAGACATGTTCTTTAGTTTTAGTCAGAAACATCAGGTCAGACATGTTCTTTAGTTTTAGACAGAAACATCAGGTCAGACATGTTCTTTAGTTTTAGTTTTACAGAAACATCAGGTCAGACATGTTCTTTAGTTTTAGTCAGAAACATCAGGTCAGACATGTTCTTTAGTTTTAGACAGAAACATCAGGTCAGGCATGTTCTTTAGTTTTAGACAGAAACATCAGGTCAGACATGTTCTTTAGTTTTAGACAGAAACATCAGGTCAGACATGTTCTTTAGTTTTAGTCAGAAACATCAGGTCAGACATGTTCTTTAGTTTTAGACAGAAACATCAGGTCAGACATGTTCTTTAGTTTTAGTTTTAGACAGAAACATCAGGTCAGACATGTTCTTTAGTTTTAGAAACATCAGGTCAGACATTTCTTTAGTTTTAGTCAGAAACATCAGGTCAGACATGTTCTTTAGTTTTAGACAGAAACATCAGGTCAGACATGTTCTTTAGTTTTAGATTCAGGTCAGACATGTTCTTTAGTTTTAGTCAGAAACATCAGGTCAGACATGTTCTTTAGTTTTAGACAGAAACATCAGGTCAGACATGTTCTTTAGTTTTAGACAGAAACATCAGGTCAGACATGTTCTTTAGTTTTAGACAGAAACATCAGGTCAGACATGTTCTTTAGTTTTAGTCAGAAACATCAGGTCAGACATGTTCTTTAGTTTTAGACAGAAACATCAGGTCAGACATGTTCTTTAGTTTTAGACAGAAACATCAGGTCAGACATGTTCTTTAGTTTTAGACAGAAACATCAGGTCAGACATGTTCTTTAGTTTTAGTTTCAGGTCAGACATGAAACATCAGGTCAGACATGTTCTTTAGTTTTAGTTTTAGACAGAAACATCAGGTCAGACATGTTCTTTAGTTTTAGTCAGAAACATCAGGTCAGACATGTTCTTTAGTTTTAGACAGAAACATCAGGTCAGACATGTTCTTTAGTTTTAGACAGAAACATCAGGTCAGACATGTTCTTTAGTTTTAGTCAGAAACATCAGGTCAGACATGTTCTTTAGTTTTAGTTTTAGTCAGAAACATCAGGTCAGACATGTTCTTTAGTTTTAGTCAGAAACATCAGGTCAGACATGTTCTTTAGTTTTAGTCAGAAACATCAGGTCAGACATGTTCTTTAGTTTTAGTTTTAGTCAGAAACATCAGGTCAGACATGTTCTTTAGTTTTAGTCAGAAACATCAGGTCAGACATGTTCTTTAGTTTTAGTCAGAAACATCAGGTCAGACATGTTCTTTAGTTTTAGTTTCAGGTCAGACATGTTCTTTAGTTTTAAAAACATCAGGTCAGACATGTTCTTTAGTTTTAGTTTTAGAGAAACAGAAGACATGTTCTTTAGGTCAGACATGTTCTTTAGTTTTAGTTTTAGTCAGAAACATCAGGTCAGACATGTTCTTTAGTTTTAGACAGAAACATCAGGTCAGACATGTTCTTTAGTTTTAGTTTTAGAAACATCAGGTCAGACATGTTCTTTAGTTTTAGTTTTAGACAGAAACATCAGGTCAGACATGTTCTTTAGTTTTAGACAGAAACATCAGGTCAGACATGTTCTTTAGTTTTAGACAGAAACATCAGGTCAGACATGTTCTTTAGTTTTTCTTTAGTTTTAGTCAGAAACATCAGGTCAGACATGTTCTTTAGTTTTTTTAGACAGAAACATCAGGTCAGACATGTTCTTTAGTTTTAGTTTTAGACAGAAACATCAGGTCAGACATGTTCTTTAGTTTTAGAGTTTTAGAAACATCAGGTCAGACATGTTCTTTAGTTTTAGTCAGAAACATCAGGTCAGACATGTTCTTTAGTTTTAGTCAGAAACATCAGGTCAGACATGTTCTTTAGTTTTAGTTTTCAGACATGAAACATCAGGTCAGACATGTTCTTTAGTTTTAGACAGAAACATCAGGTCAGACATGTTCTTTAGTTTTAGACAGAAACATCAGGTCAGACATGTTCTTTAGTTTTAGTTTTTAGTTTTAGTTTTACAGAAACATCAGGTCAGACATGTTCTTTAGTTTTAGTCAGAAACATCAGGTCAACATGTTCATCAGGTCAGACATGTTCTTTAGTTTTAGACAGAAACATCAGGTCAGACATGTTCTTTAGTTTTAGACAGAAACATCAGGTCAGACATGTTCTTTAGTTTTAGACAGAAACATCAGGTCAGACATGTTCTTTAGTTTTAGACAGAAACATCAGGTCAGACATGTTCTTTAGTTTTAGTTTTAGACAGAAACATCAGGTCAGACATGTTCTTTAGTTTTAGTTTTAGACAGAAACATCAGGTCAGACATGTTCTTTAGTTTTAGTCAGAAACATCAGGTCAGACATGTTCTTTAGTTTTAGACAGAAACATCAGGTCAGACATGTTCTTTAGTTTTAGACAGAAACATCAGGTCAGACATGTTCTTTAGTTTTAGTCAGAAACATCAGGTCAGACATGTTCTTTAGTTTTAGTCAGAAACATCAGGTCAGACATGTTCTTTAGTTTTAGTCAGAAACATCAGGTCAGACATGTTCTTTAGTTTTAGTTTTAGACAGAAACATCAGGTCAGACATGTTCTTTAGTTTTAGTCAGAAACATCAGGTCAGACATGTTCTTTAGTTTTAGTTTTAGTCAGAAACATCAGGTCAGACATGTTCTTTAGTTTTAGTCAGAAACATCAGGTCAGACATGTTCTTTAGTTTTAGACAGAAACATCAGGTCAGACATGTTCTTTAGTTTTAGTCAGAAACATCAGGTCAGACATGTTCTTTAGTTTTAGTCAGAAACATCAGGTCAGACATGTTCTTTAGTTTTAGTTTTAGTCAGAAACATCAGGTCAGACATGTTCTTTAGTTTTAGTTTTAGTCAGAAACATCAGGTCAGACATGTTCTTTAGTTTTAGTTTTAGACAGAAACATCAGGTCAGACATGTTCTTTAGTTTTAGACAGAAACATCAGGTCAGACATGTTCTTTAGTTTTAGACAGAAACATCAGGTCAGACATGTTCTTTAGTTTTTTAGTTTTAGTCAGAAACATCAGGTCAGACATGTTCTTTAGTTTTAGTTTTAGACAGAAACATCAGGTCAGACATGTTCTTTAGTTTTAGTCAGAAACATCAGGTCAGACATGTTCTTTAGTTTTAGACAGAAACATCAGGTCAGACATGTTCTTTAGTTTTAGACAGAAACATCAGGTCAGACATGTTCTTTAGTTTTAGACAGAAACATCAGGTCAGACATGTTCTTTAGTTTTAGACAGAAACATCAGGTTCAGTTTTAGTTTTACATGTTCAGACATGTTTTTAGACAGAAACATCAGGTCAGACATGTTCTTTAGTTTTAGTCAGAAACATCAGGTCAGACATGTTCTTTAGTTTTAGACAGAAACATCAGGTCAGACATGTTCTTTAGTTTTAGACAGAAACATCAGGTCAGACATGTTCTTTAGTTTTAGTCAGGTCAGACATGTTCTTTAGTTTTAGAAACATCAGGTCAGACATGTTCTTTAGTTTTAGACAGAAACATCAGGTCAGACATGTTCTTTAGTTTTAGTCAGAAACATCAGGTCAGACATGTTCTTTAGTTTTAGACAGAAACATCAGGTCAGACATGTTCTTTAGTTTTAGTTTTCAGGTCAGACATGTTCTTTAGTTTTAGACAGAAACATCAGGTCAGACATGTTCTTTAGTTTTAGTTTTAGTCAGAAACATCAGGTCAGACATGTTCTTTAGTTTTAGTCAGAAACATCAGGTCAGACATGTTCTTTAGTTTTAGACAGAAACATCAGGTCAGACATGTTCTTTAGTTTTAGATAGAAACATCAGGTCAGACATGTTCTTTAGTTTTAGACAGAAACATCAGGTCAGACATGTTCTTTAGTTTTAGACAGAAACATCAGGTCAGACATGTTCTTTAGTTTTAGTCAGGTCAGACATGTTCTAGTTTTAGACAGAAACATCAGGTCAGACACGTTCTTTAGTTTTAGTTTTAGTCAGAAACATCAGGTCAGACACGTTCTTTAGTTTTAGTTTTAGACAGAAACATCAGGTCAGACATGTTCTTTAGTTTTAGACAGAAACATCAGGTCAGACATGTTCTTTAGTTTTAGTTTTAGTCAGAAACATCAGGTCAGACATGTTCTTTAGTTTTAGACAGAAACATCAGGTCAGACATGTTCTTTAGTTTTAGTCAGAAACATCAGGTCAGACATGTTCTTTAGTTTTAGACAGAAACATCAGGTCAGACATGTTCTTTAGTTTTAGTTTTAGACAGAAACATCAGGTCAGACATGTTCTTTAGTTTTAGTTTGTTCTTTAGTTTTAGTTTTAGTCAGAAACATCAGGTCAGACATGTTCTTTAGTTTTAGTCAGAAACATCAGGTCAGACATGTTCTTTAGTTTTAGACAGAAACATCAGGTCAGACATGTTCTTTAGTTTTAGACAGAAACATCAGGTCAGACATGTTCTTTAGTTTTAGTCAGAAACATCAGGTCAGACATGTTCTTTAGTTTTAGACAGAAACATCAGGTCAGACATGTTCTTTAGTTTTAGTCAGAAACATCAGGTCAGACATGTTCTTTAGTTTTAGTCAGAAACATCAGGTCAGACATGTTCTTTAGTTTTAGACAGAAACATCAGGTCAGACATGTTCTTTAGTTTTAGACAGAAACATCAGGTCAGACATGTTCTTTAGTTTTAGACAGAAACATCAGGTCAGACATGTTCTTTAGTTTTAGTTTTAGAAACATCAGGTCAGACATGTTCTTTAGTTTTAGACAGAAACATCAGGTCAGACATGTTCTTTAGTTTTAGACAGAAACATCAGGTCAGACATGTTCTTTAGTTTTAGTCAGTTTTAGTTTTAGACAGAAACATCAGGTCAGACATGTTCTTTAGTTTTAGACAGAAACATCAGGTCAGACATGTTCTTTAGTTTTAGACAGAAACATCAGGTCAGACATGTTCTTTAGTTTTAGTTTTGTTCTTTAGTTTTACAGAAACATCAGGTCAGACATGTTCTTTAGTTTAGTTTTAGACAGAAACATCAGGTCAGACATGTTCTTTAGTTTTAGTCAGAAACATCAGGTCAGACATGTTCTTTAGTTTTAGACAGAAACATCAGGTCAGACATGTTCTTTAGTTTTAGACAGAAACATCAGGTCAGACATGTTCTTTAGTTTTAGTCAGAAACATCAGGTCAGACATGTTCTTTAGTTTTAGACAGAAACATCAGGTCAGACATGTTCTTTAGTTTTAGTCAGAAACATCAGGTCAGACATGTTCTTTAGTTTTAGTTTTAGAAACATCAGGTCAGACATGTTCTTTAGTTTTAGTCAGAAACATCAGGTCAGACATGTTCTTTAGTTTTAGAAACAGAAACATCAGGTCAGACATGTTCTTTAGTTTTAGACAGAAACATCAGGTCAGACACGTTCTTTAGTTTTAGTTTTAGTCAGAAACATCAGGTCAGACATGTTCTTTAGTTTTAGTTTTAGACAGAAACATCAGGTCAGACATGTTCTTTAGTTTTAGACAGAAACATCAGGTCAGACATGTTCTTTAGTTTTAGACAGAAACATCAGGTCAGACATGTTCTTTAGTTTTAGACAGAAACATCAGGTCAGACATGTTCTTTAGTTTTAGTTTTAGTCAGAAACATCAGGTCAGACATGTTCTTTAGTTTTAGACAGAAACATCAGGTCAGACATGTTCTTTAGTTTTAGACAGAAACATCAGGTCAGACATGTTCTTTAGTTTTAGTCAGAAACATCAGGTCAGACATGTTCTTTAGTTTTAGACAGAAACATCAGGTCAGACATGTTCTTTAGTTTTAGACAGAAACATCAGGTCAGACATGTTCTTTAGTTTTAGACAGAAACATCAGGTCAGACATGTTCTTTAGTTTTAGACAGAAACATCAGGTCAGACATGTTCTTTTTTAGACAGAAACATCAGGTCAGTTTTTTAGTTTTAGACAGAAACATCAGGTCAGACATGTTCTTTAGTTTTAGACAGAAACATCAGGTCAGACATGTTCTTTAGTTTTAGTTTTAGTCAGAAACATCAGGTCAGACATGTTCTTTAGTTTTAGTCAGTAGTTTTAGACAGAAACATCAGGTCAGACATGTTCTTTAGTTTTAGTCAGAAACATCAGGTCAGACATGTTCTTTAGTTTTAGTTTTACAGAAACATCAGGTCAGACATGTTCTTTAGTTTTAGTTTTCAGACATGTTCTTTAGTTTTAGTCAGAAACATCAGGTCAGACATGTTCTTTAGTTTTAGTTTTAGTCAGAAACATCAGGTCAGACATGTTCTTTAGTTTTAGTTTTAGTCAGAAACATCAGGTCAGACATGTTCTTTAGTTTTAGTTTTAGTCAGAAACATCAGGTCAGACATGTTCTTTAGTTTTAGTTTTAGACAGAAACATCAGGTCAGACATGTTCTTTAGTTTTAGACAGAAACATCAGGTCAGACATGTTCTTTAGTTTTAGACAGAAACATCAGGTCAGACATGTTCTTTAGTTTTAGTCAGAAACATCAGGTCAGACATGTTCTTTAGTTTTAGACAGAAACATCAGGTCAGACATGTTCTTTAGTTTTAGACAGAAACATCAGGTCAGACATGTTCTTTAGTTTTAGTCAGAAACATCAGGTCAGACATGTTCTTTAGTTTTAGTTTTAGACAGAAACATCAGGTCAGACATGTTCTTTAGTTTTAGTCAGAAACATCAGGTCAGACATGTTCTTTAGTCAGACATGTTCTTTAGTTTTAGACATCAGGTCAGAAACATTTTAGACAGGTCAGACATGTTCTTTAGTTTTAGTCAGAAACATCAGGTCAGACATGTTCTTTAGTTTTAGACAGAAACATCAGGTCAGACATGTTCTTTAGTTTTAGTTTTTAGTCAGAAACATCAGGTCAGACATGTTCTTTAGTTTTAGACAGAAACATCAGGTCAGACATGTTCTTTAGTTTTAAACATCAGGTCAGACATGTTCTTTAGTTTTAGACAGAAACATCAGGTCAGACATGTTCTTTAGTTTTAGACAGAAACATCAGGTCAGACATGTTCTTTAGTTTTAGACAGAAACATCAGGTCAGACATGTTCTTTAGTTTTAGTTTTACAGAAACATCAGGTCAGACATGTTCTTTAGTTTTAGACAGAAACATCAGGTCAGACATGTTCTTTAGTTTTAGTTTTAGACAGAAACATCAGGTCAGACATGTTCTTTAGTTTTAGTCAGAAACATCAGGTCAGACATGTTCTTTAGTTTTAGACAGAAACATCAGGTCAGACATGTTCTTTAGTTTTAGTCAGAAACATCAGGTCAGACATGTTCTTTAGTTTTAGTCAGAAACATCAGGTCAGACATGTTCTTTAGTTTTAGTCAGAAACATCAGGTCAGACATGTTCTTTAGTTTTAGTCAGAAACATCAGGTCAGACATGTTCTTTAGTTTTAGTTTTAGACAGAAACATCAGGTCAGACATGTTCTTTAGTTTTAGTTTTAGACAGAAACATCAGGTCAGACATGTTCTTTAGTTTTAGTTTTAGACAGAAACATCAGGTCAGACATGTTCTTTAGTTTTAGTTTTAGTCAGAAACATCAGGTCAGACATGTTCTTTAGTTTTAGTCAGAAACATCAGGTCAGACATGTTCTTTAGTTTTAGTTTTAGTCAGAAACATCAGGTCAGACATGTTCTTTAGTTTTAGTTTTAGTCAGAAACATCAGGTCAGACATGTTCTTTAGTTTTAGTTTTAGACAGAAACATCAGGTCAGACATGTTCTTTAGTTTTAGACAGAAACATCAGGTCAGACATGTTCTTTAGTTTTAGACAGAAACATCAGGTCAGACATGTTCTTTAGTTTTAGACAGAAACATCAGGTCAGACATGTTCTTTAGTTTTAGTTTTAGACAGAAACATCAGGTCAGACATGTTCTTTAGTTTTAGACAGAAACATCAGGTCAGACATGTTCTTTAGTTTTAGACAGAAACATCAGGTCAGACATGTTCTTTAGTTTTAGACAGAAACATCAGGTCAGACATGTTCTTTAGTTTTAGTCAGAAACATCAGGTCAGACATGTTCTTTAGTTTTCAGGTCAGACATGTTCTTTAGTTTTAGACAGAAACATCAGGTCAGACATGTTCTTTAGTTTTAGACAGAAACATCAGGTCAGACATGTTCTTTAGTTTTAGACAGAAACATCAGGTCAGACATGTTCTTTAGTTTTAGACAGAAACATCAGGTCAGACATGTTCTTTAGTTTTAGACAGAAACATCAGGTCAGACATGTTCTTTAGTTTTAGACAGAAACATCAGGTCAGACATGTTCTTTAGTTTTAGTTTGTTCTTTAGTTTTAGTTTTAGACAGAAACATCAGGTCAGACATGTTCTTTAGTTTTAGACAGAAACATCAGGTCAGACATGTTCTTTAGTTTTAGACAGAAACATCAGGTCAGACATGTTCTTTAGTTTTAGTTTTAGAGAGAAACATCAGGTCAGACATGTTCTTTAGTTTTAGACAGAAACATCAGGTCAGACATGTTCTTTAGTTTTAGTTTTAGACAGAAACATCAGGTCAGACATGTTCTTTAGTTTTAGACAGAAACATCAGGTCAGACACGTTCTTTAGTTTTAGTTTTAGACAGAAACATCAGGTCAGACATGTTCTTTAGTTTTAGTTTTAGACAGAAACATCAGGTCAGACATGTTCTTTAGTTTTAGTCAGAAACATCAGGTCAGACATGTTCTTTAGTTTTAGACAGAAACATCAGGTCAGACATGTTCTTTAGTTTTAGTTTTAGACAGAAACATCAGGTCAGACATGTTCTTTAGTTTTAGTTTTAGACAGAAACATCAGGTCAGACATGTTCTTTAGTTTTAGACAGAAACATCAGGTCAGACATGTTCTTTAGTTTTAGACAGAAACATCAGGTCAGACATGTTCTTTAGTTTTAGTTTTAGTCAGAAACATCAGGTCAGACATGTTCTTTAGTTTTAGTTTTAGACAGAAACATCAGGTCAGACATGTTCTTTAGTTTTAGACAGAAACATCAGGTCAGACATGTTCTTTAGTTTTAGACAGAAACATCAGGTCAGACATGTTCTTTAGTTTTAGAAACATCAGGTCAGACATGTTCTTTAGTTTTAGTCAGAAACATCAGGTCAGACATGTTCTTTAGTTTTAGTTTTCTTTAGTTTTACAGAAACATCAGGTCAGACATGTTCTTTAGTTTTAGTCAGAAACATCAGGTCAGACATGTTCTTTAGTTTTAGACAGAAACATCAGGTCAGACATGTTCTTTAGTTTTAGACAGAAACATCAGGTCAGACATGTTCTTTAGTTTTAGACAGAAACATCAGGTCAGACATGTTCTTTAGTTTTAGACAGAAACATCAGGTCAGACATGTTCTTTTTAGACAGAAACATCAGGTAGTTTTAGTTTTAGACAGAAACATCAGGTCAGACATGTTCTTTAGTTTTAGACAGAAACATAGGTCAGACATGTTCTTTAGTTTTAGACAGAAACATCAGGTCAGACATGTTCTTTAGTTTTAGTTTTAGTCAGAAACATCAGGTCAGACATGTTCTTTAGTTTTAGTTTTACAGAAACATCAGGTCAGACATGTTCTTTAGTTTTAGTCAGAAACATCAGGTCAGACATGTTCTTTAGTTTTAGACAGAAACATCAGGTCAGACATGTTCTTTAGTTTTAGTTTTACAGAAACATCAGGTCAGACATGTTCTTTAGTTTTAGTTTTACAGAAACATCAGGTCAGACATGTTCTTTAGTTTTAGTTTTAGACAGAAACATCAGGTCAGACATGTTCTTTAGTTTTAGACAGAAACATCAGGTCAGACATGTTCTTTAGTTTTAGACAGAAACATCAGGTCAGACATGTTCTTTAGTTTTAGACAGAAACATCAGGTCAGACATGTTCTTTAGTTTTAGACAGAAACATTCAGACATGTTCTTTAGTTTTAGTTTTTAGACAGAAACATCAGGTCAGACATGTTCTTTAGTTTTAGACAGAAACATCAGGTCAGACATGTTCTTTAGTTTTAGACAGAAACATCAGGTCAGACATGTTCTTTAGTTTTAGACAGAAACATCAGGTCAGACATGTTCTTTAGTTTTAGTTTTAGACAGAAACATCAGGTCAGACATGTTCTTTAGTTTTAGACAGAAACATCAGGTCAGACATGTTCTTTAGTTTTAGACAGAAACATCAGGTCAGACATGTTCTTTAGTTTTAGACAGAAACATCAGGTCAGACATGTTCTTTAGTTTTAGTTTGTTCTTTAGTTTTAGACAGAAACATCAGGTCAGACATGTTCTTTAGTTTTAGACAGAAACATCAGGTCAGACATGTTCTTTAGTTTTAGTTTTACAGAAACATCAGGTCAGACATGTTCTTTAGTTTTAGACAGAAACATCAGGTCAGACATGTTCTTTAGTTTTAGTTTTTCTTTAGTTTTAGTCAGAAACATCAGGTCAGACATGTTCTTTAGTTTTAGTTTTACAGAAACATCAGGTCAGACATGTTCTTTAGTTTTAGACAGAAACATCAGGTCAGACATGTTCTTTAGTTTTAGACAGAAACATCAGGTCAGACATGTTCTTTAGTTTTAGTTTTAGACAGAAACATCAGGTCAGACATGTTCTTTAGTTTTAGACAGAAACATCAGGTCAGACATGTTCTTTAGTTTTAGTTTTGTTCTTTAGTTTTAGTCAGAAACATCAGGTCAGACATGTTCTTTAGTTTTAGTTTTTCTTTAGTTTTAGTCAGAAACATCAGGTCAGACATGTTCTTTAGTTTTAGTTTTAGACAGAAACATCAGGTCAGACATGTTCTTTAGTTTTAGAAACATCAGGTCAGACATGTTCTTTAGTTTTAGTCAGAAACATCAGGTCAGACATGTTCTTTAGTTTTAGACAGAAACATCAGGTCAGACATGTTCTTTAGTTTTAGACAGAAACATCAGGTCAGACATGTTCTTTAGTTTTAGTTTTACAGAAACATCAGGTCAGACATGTTCTTTAGTTTTAGTTTTAGACAGAAACATCAGGTCAGACATGTTCTTTAGTTTTAGTCAGAAACATCAGGTCAGACATGTTCTTTAGTTTTAGACAGAAACATGGTCAGACATGTTCTTTAGTTTTAGACAGAAACATCAGGTCAGACATGTTCTTTAGTTTTAGACAGAAACATCAGGTCAGACATGTTCTTTAGTTTTAGTCAGAAACATCAGGTCAGACATGTTCTTTAGTTTTAGACAGAAACATCAGGTCAGACATGTTCTTTAGTTTTAGTTTTAGAAACATCAGGTCAGACATGTTCTTTAGTTTTAGTCAGAAACATGGTCAGACATGTTCTTTAGTTTTAGACAGAAACATCAGGTCAGACATGTTCTTTAGTTTTAGACAGAAACATCAGGTCAGACATGTTCTTTAGTTTTAGACAGAAACATCAGGTCAGACATGTTCTTTAGTTTTAGTCAGAAACATCAGGTCAGACATGTTCTTTAGTTTTAGTTTTAGACAGAAACATCAGGTCAGACATGTTCTTTAGTTTTAGACAGAAACATCAGGTCAGACATGTTCTTTAGTTTTAGACAGAAACATCAGGTCAGACATGTTCTTTAGTTTTAGACAGAAACATCAGGTCAGACATGTTCTTTAGTTTTAGACAGAAACATCAGGTCAGACATGTTCTTTAGTTTTAGACAGAAACATCAGGTCAGACATGTTCTTTAGTTTTAGTTTTAGTCAGAAACAGGTCAGACATGTTCTTTAGTTTTAGTCAGAAACATCAGGTCAGACATGTTCTTTAGTTTTAGACAGAAACATCAGGTCAGACATGTTCTTTAGTTTTAGACAGAAACATCAGGTCAGACATGTTCTTTACAGAAACATCAGGTCAGACATGTTCTTTAGTTTTAGTTTTAGACAGAAACATCAGGTCAGACATGTTCTTTAGTTTTAGACAGAAACATCAGGTCAGACACGTTCTTTAGTTTTAGTTTTAGACAGAAACATCAGGTCAGACATGTTCTTTAGTTTTAGTTTTAGACAGAAACATCAGGTCAGACATGTTCTTTAGTTTTAGTCAGAAACATCAGGTCAGACATGTTCTTTAGTTTTAGTTTTAGACAGAAACATCAGGTCAGACATGTTCTTTAGTTTTAGACAGAAACATCAGGTCAGAATGTTCATTTTAGACAGGTCAGACATGTTCTTTAGTTTTAGACAGAAACATCAGGTCAGACATGTTCTTTAGTTTTAGACAGAAACATCAGGTCAGACATGTTCTTTAGTTTTAGTTTTAGTCAGAAACATCAGGTCAGACATGTTCTTTAGTTTTAGTCAGAAACATCAGGTCAGACATGTTCTTTAGTTTTAGTCAGAAACATCAGGTCAGACATGTTCTTTAGTTTTAGACAGAAACATCAGGTCAGACATGTTCTTTAGTTTTAGTTTTAGAAGAAACATCAGGTCAGACATGTTCTTTAGTTTTAGTTTTAGTCAGAAACATCAGGTCAGACATGTTCTTTAGTTTTAGACAGAAACATCAGGTCAGACATGTTCTTTAGTTTTAGACAGAAACATCAGGTCAGACATGTTCTTTAGTTTTAGACAGAAACATCAGGTCAGACATGTTCTTTAGTTTTAGACAGAAACATCAGGTCAGACATGTTCTTTAGTTTAGTTTTAGACAGAAACATCAGGTCAGACATGTTCTTTAGTTTTAGTCAGAAACATCAGGTCAGACATGTTCTTTAGTTTTAGACAGAAACATCAGGTCAGAAACATCATGTTCTTTTTTTAGTTTTAGACAGAAACATCAGGTCAGACATGTTCTTTAGTTTTAGACAGAAACATCAGGTCAGACATGTTCTTTAGTTTTAGTCAGAAACATCAGGTCAGACATGTTCTTTAGTTTTAGTTTTAGTCAGAAACATCAGGTCAGACATGTTCTTTAGTTTTAGACAGAAACATCAGGTCAGACATGTTCTTTAGTTTTAGACAGAAACATCAGGTCAGACATGTTCTTTAGTTTTAGTCAGAAACATCAGGTCAGACATGTTCTTTAGTTTTAGACAGAAACATCAGGTCAGACATGTTCTTTAGTTTTAGACAGAAACATCAGGTCAGACATGTTCTTTAGTTTTAGTTTTAGAAACATCAGGTCAGACATGTTCTTTAGTTTTAGACAGAAACATCAGGTCAGACATGTTCTTTAGTTTTAGACAGAAACATCAGGTCAGACATGTTCTTTAGTTTTAGACAGAAACATCAGGTCAGACATGTTCTTTAGTTTTAGACAGAAACATCAGGTCAGACATGTTCTTTAGTTTTAGTTTTAGACAGAAACATCAGGTCAGACATGTTCTTTAGTTTTAGACAGAAACATCAGGTCAGACATGTTCTTTAGTTTTAGACAGAAACATCAGGTCAGACATGTTCTTTAGTTTTAGACAGAAACATCAGGTCAGACATGTTCTTTAGTTTTAGTTTTAGTCAGAAACATCAGGTCAGACATGTTCTTTAGTTTTAGTTTTAGACAGAAACATCAGGTCAGACATGTTCTTTAGTTTTAGACAGAAACATCAGGTCAGACATGTTCTTTAGTTTTAGACAGAAACATCAGGTCAGACATGTTCTTTAGTTTTAGACAGAAACATCAGGTCAGACATGTTCTTTAGTTTTAGACAGAAACATCAGGTCAGACATGTTCTTTAGTTTTAGACAGAAACATCAGGTCAGACATGTTCTTTAGTTTTAGACAGAAACATCAGGTCAGACATGTTCTTTAGTTTTAGACAGAAACATCAGGTCAGACATGTTCTTTAGTTTTAGACAGAAACATCAGGTCAGACATGTTCTTTAGTTTTAAACATCAGGTCAGACATGTTCTTTAGTTTTAGACAGAAACATCAGGTCAGACATGTTCTTTAGTTTTAGTCAGACAGAAACATCAGGTCAGACATGTTCTTTAGTTTTAGACAGAAACATCAGGTCAGACATGTTCTTTAGTTTTAGTTTTAGAAACATCAGGTCAGACATGTTCTTTAGTTTTAGACAGAAACATCAGGTCAGACATGTTCTTTAGTTTTAGTCAGAAACATCAGGTCAGACATGTTCTTTAGTTTTAGTTTTAGTCAGAAACATCAGGTCAGACATGTTCTTTAGTTTTAGACAGAAACATCAGGTCAGACATGTTCTTTAGTTTTAGACAGAAACATCAGGTCAGACATGTTCTTTAGTTTTAGTTTTAGAGAAACATCAGGTCAGACATGTTCTTTAGTTTTAGTCATGTTCTTTAAACATCAGGTCAGACATGTTCTTTAGTTTTAGTTTTAGTCAGAAACATCAGGTCAGACATGTTCTTTAGTTTTAGACAGAAACATCAGGTCAGACATGTTCTTTAGTTTTAGACAGAAACATCAGGTCAGACATGTTCTTTAGTTTTAGTAGTTTTAAACATCAGGTCAGACATGTTCTTTAGTTTTAGACAGAAACATCAGGTCAGACATGTTCTTTAGTTTTAGTTTTAGACAGAAACATCAGGTCAGACATGTTCTTTAGTTTTAGTTTTTCTTTAGTTTTAGACAGAAACATCAGGTCAGACATGTTCTTTAGTTTTAGTTTTTCTTTAGTTTTAGACAGAAACATCAGGTCAGACATGTTCTTTAGTTTTAGACAGAAACATCAGGTCAGACATGTTCTTTAGTTTTAGACAGAAACATCAGGTCAGACATGTTCTTTAGTTTTAGTTTTAGTCAGAAACATCAGGTCAGACATGTTCTTTAGTTTTAGTTTTAGTTTTAGTCAGAAACATCAGGTCAGACATGTTCTTTAGTTTTAGACAGAAACATCAGGTCAGACATGTTCTTTAGTTTTAGACAGAAACATCAGGTCAGACATGTTCTTTAGTTTTAGACAGAAACATCAGGTCAGACATGTTCTTTAGTTTTAGACAGAAACATCAGGTCAGACATGTTCTTTAGTTTTAGACAGAAACATCAGGTCAGACATGTTCTTTAGTTTTAGACAGAAACATCAGGTCAGACATGTTCTTTAGTTTTAGTTTTAGACAGAAACATCAGGTCAGACATGTTCTTTAGTTTTAGACAGAAACATCAGGTCAGACATGTTCTTTAGTTTTAGACAGAAACATCAGGTCAGACATGTTCTTTAGTTTTAGTTTTAGACAGAAACATCAGGTCAGACATGTTCTTTAGTTTTAGTTTTAGAAACATCAGGTCAGACATGTTCTTTAGTTTTAGTCAGAAACATCAGGTCAGACAGAAACATCAGGTCAGACATGTTCTTTAGTTTTAGTTTTAGACAGAAACATCAGGTCAGACATGTTCTTTAGTTTTAGACAGAAACATCAGGTCAGACATGTTCTTTAGTTTTAGATTTAGTCAGAAACATCAGGTCAGACATGTTCTTTAGTTTTAGTTTTAGTCAGAAACATCAGGTCAGACATGTTCTTTAGTTTTAGTCAGAAACATCAGGTCAGACATGTTCTTTAGTTTTAGTTTTAGTCAGAAACATCAGGTCAGACATGTTCTTTAGTTTTAGTCAGAAACATCAGGTCAGACATGTTCTTTAGTTTTAGTTTTAGTCAGAAACATCAGGTCAGACATGTTCTTTAGTTTTAGTCAGAAACATCAGGTCAGACATGTTCTTTAGTTTTAGTCAGAAACATCAGGTCAGACATGTTCTTTAGTTTTAGTCAGAAACATCAGGTCAGACATGTTCTTTAGTTTTAGTCAGAAACATCAGGTCAGACATGTTCTTTAGTTTTAGTTTTAGTCAGAAACATCAGGTCAGACATGTTCTTTAGTTTTAGTTTTAGACAGAAACATCAGGTCAGACATGTTCTTTAGTTTTAGTCAGAAACATCAGGTCAGACATGTTCTTTAGTTTTAGACAGAAACATCAGGTCAGACATGTTCTTTAGTTTTAGACAGAAACATCAGGTCAGACATGTTCTTTAGTTTTAGTTTTAGACAGAAACATCAGGTCAGACATGTTCTTTAGTTTTAGACAGAAACATCAGGTCAGACATGTTCTTTAGTTTTAGACAGAAACATCAGGTCAGACATGTTCTTTAGTTTTAGTTTTCAGACAGAAACATCAGGTCAGACATGTTCTTTAGTTTTAGACAGAAACATCAGGTCAGACATGTTCTTTAGTTTTAGTTTTAGACAGAAACATCAGGTCAGACATGTTCTTTAGTTTTAGAGTCAGAAACATCAGGTCAGACATGTTCTTTAGTTTTAGTTTTAGTTTTAGACAGAAACATCAGGTCAGACATGTTCTTTAGTTTTAGACAGAAACATCAGGTCAGACATGTTCTTTAGTTTTAGTTTCAGACATGTTCTTTAGTTTTAGACAGAAACATCAGGTCAGACATGTTCTTTAGTTTTAGTTTTAGGTCAGAAACATCAGGTCAGACATGTTCTTTAGTTTTAGACAGAAACATCAGGTCAGACATGTTCTTTAGTTTTAGACAGAAACATCAGGTCAGACATGTTCTTTAGTTTTAGTTCAGGTCAGACATGTTCTTTAGTTTTAGTTTTAGAAACATCAGGTCAGACATGTTCTTTAGTTTTAGACAGAAACATCAGGTCAGACATGTTCTTTAGTTTTAGTCAGAAACATCAGGTCAGACATGTTCTTTAGTTTTAGACAGAAACATCAGGTCAGACATGTTCTTTAGTTTTAGACAGAAACATCAGGTCAGACATGTTCTTTAGTTTTAGTCAGAAACATCAGGTCAGACATGTTCTTTAGTTTTAGACAGAAACATCAGGTCAGACATGTTCTTTAGTTTTAGACAGAAACATCAGGTCAGACATGTTCTTTAGTTTTAGTTTGTTCTTTAGTTTTAGTTTTAGAAACATCAGGTCAGACATGTTCTTTAGTTTTAGACAGAAACATCAGGTCAGACATGTTCTTTTTTAGTTTTAGTTTTTTAGTTTTACAGAAACATCAGGTCAGACATGTTCTTTAGTTTTAGACAGAAACATCAGGTCAGACATGTTCTTTAGTTTTAGTTTTAGACAGAAACATCAGGTCAGACATGTTCTTTAGTTTTAGTTTTGTTCTTTAGTTTTAGTTTTAGAGAAACATCAGGTCAGACATGTTCTTTAGTTTTAGTTTTAGTCAGAAACATCAGGTCAGACATGTTCTTTAGTTTTAGTTTTTCTTTAGTTTTAGACAGAAACATCAGGTCAGACATGTTCTTTAGTTTTAGTCAGAAACATCAGGTCAGACATGTTCTTTAGTTTTAGTCAGAAACATCAGGTCAGACATGTTCTTTAGTTTTAGACAGAAACATCAGGTCAGACATGTTCTTTAGTTTTAGTCAGAAACATCAGGTCAGACATGTTCTTTAGTTTTAGTTTTAGTCAGAAACATCAGGTCAGACATGTTCTTTAGTTTTAGTTTCAGGTCAGACATGTTCTTTAGTTTTAGTTTTAGACAGAAACATCAGGTCAGACATGTTCTTTAGTTTTAGTTTTAGACAGAAACATCAGGTCAGACATGTTCTTTAGTTTTAGTTTTAAACATCAGGTCAGACATGTTCTTTAGTTTTAGACAGAAACATCAGGTCAGACATGTTCTTTAGTTTTAGTTTTAGAAACATCAGGTCAGACATGTTCTTTAGTTTTAGACAGAAACATCAGGTCAGACATGTTCTTTAGTTTTAGACAGAAACATCAGGTCAGACATGTTCTTTAGTTTTAGTTCAGGTCAGACATGTTCTTTAGTTTTAGTCAGAAACATCAGGTCAGACATGTTCTTTAGTTTTAGTTTTACATGTTCTTTAGTTTTAGAAACATCAGGTCAGACACGTTCTTTAGTTTTAGTTTTAGACAGAAACATCAGGTCAGACACGTTCTTTAGTTTTAGACAGAAACATCAGGTCAGACATGTTCTTTAGTTTTAGTTTTAGTCAGAAACATCAGGTCAGACATGTTCTTTAGTTTTAGACAGAAACATCAGGTCAGACATGTTCTTTAGTTTTAGACAGAAACATCAGGTCAGACATGTTCTTTAGTTTTAGTTTTAGTCAGAAACATCAGGTCAGACATGTTCTTTAGTTTTAGACAGAAACATCAGGTCAGACATGTTCTTTAGTTTTAGACAGAAACATCAGGTCAGACATGTTCTTTAGTTTTAGTCAGAAACATCAGGTCAGACATGTTCTTTAGTTTTAGACAGAAACATCAGGTCAGACATGTTCTTTAGTTTTAGTTTGTTCTTTAGTTTTAGAGACAGAAACATCAGGTCAGACATGTTCTTTAGTTTTAGACAGAAACATCAGGTCAGACATGTTCTTTAGTTTTAGACAGAAACATCAGGTCAGACATGTTCTTTAGTTTTAGTCAGAAACATCAGGTCAGACATGTTCTTTAGTTTTAGTTTTAGACAGAAACATCAGGTCAGACATGTTCTTTAGTTTTAGACAGAAACATCAGGTCAGACATGTTCTTTAGTTTTAGACAGAAACATCAGGTCAGACATGTTCTTTAGTTTTAGTTTTAGACAGAAACATCAGGTCAGACATGTTCTTTAGTTTTAGACAGAAACATCAGGTCAGACATGTTCTTTAGTTTTAGACAGAAACATCAGGTCAGACATGTTCTTTAGTTTTAGTTTTAGTCAGAAACATCAGGTCAGACATGTTCTTTAGTTTTAGAAACATCAGGTCAGACATGTTCTTTAGTTTTAGACAGAAACATCAGGTCAGACATGTTCTTTTAGTTTTAGTCAGAAACATCAGGTCAGACATGTTCTTTAGTTTTAGAGTTTTAGTTTTAGTTTTAGAAAAACATCAGGTCAGACATGTTCTTTAGTTTTAGACAGAAACATCAGGTCAGACATGTTCTTTAGTTTTAGACAGAAACATCAGGTCAACATGTTCTTTAGGTCAGAAACATGGTCTTTGTTCTTTAGTTTTAGTTTTAGTCAGAAACATCAGGTCAGACATGTTCTTTAGTTTTAGACAGAAACATCAGGTCAGACATGTTCTTTAGTTTTAGACAGAAACATCAGGTCAGACATGTTCTTTAGTTTTAGTCAGAAACATCAGGTCAGACATGTTCTTTAGTTTTAGTTTTCAGACATGTTCTTTAGTTTTAAACATCAGGTCAGACATGTTCTTTAGTTTTAGTCAGAAACATCAGGTCAGACATGTTCTTTAGTTTTAGTCAGAAACATCAGGTCAGACATGTTCTTTAGTTTTAGTCAGAAACATCAGGTCAGACATGTTCTTTAGTTTTAGACAGAAACATCAGGTCAGACATGTTCTTTAGTTTTAGACAGAAACATCAGGTCAGACATGTTCTTTAGTTTTAGACAGAAACATCAGGTCAGACATGTTCTTTAGTTTTAGATAGAAACATCAGGTCAGACATGTTCTTTAGTTTTAGACAGAAACATCAGGTCAGACATGTTCTTTAGTTTTAGACAGAAACATCAGGTCAGACATGTTCTTTAGTTTTAGTTTTAGACAGAAACATCAGGTCAGACATGTTCTTTAGTTTTAGACAGAAACATCAGGTCAGACATGTTCTTTAGTTTTAGTCAGAAACATCAGGTCAGACATGTTCTTTAGTTTTAGTCAGAAACATCAGGTCAGACATGTTCTTTAGTTTTAGACAGAAACATCAGGTCAGACATGTTCTTTAGTTTTAGACAGAAACATCAGGTCAGACATGTTCTTTAGTTTTAGTTTTAGACAGAAACATCAGGTCAGACATGTTCTTTAGTTTTAGTCAGAAACATCAGGTCAGACATGTTCTTTAGTTTTAGACAGAAACATCAGGTCAGACATGTTCTTTAGTTTTAGACAGAAACATCAGGTCAGACATGTTCTTTAGTTTTAGACAGAAACATCAGGTCAGACATGTTCTTTAGTTTTAGACAGAAACATCAGGTCAGACATGTTCTTTAGTTTTAGTTTTAGACAGAAACATCAGGTCAGACATGTTCTTTAGTTTTAGACAGAAACATCAGGTCAGACATGTTCTTTAGTTTTAGTTTTAGTCAGAAACATCAGGTCAGACATGTTCTTTAGTTTTAGTCAGAAACATCAGGTCAGACATGTTCTTTAGTTTTAGACAGAAACATCAGGTCAGACATGTTCTTTAGTTTTAGACAGAAACATCAGGTCAGACATGTTCTTTAGTTTTAGACAGAAACATCAGGTCAGACATGTTCTTTAGTTTTAGTCAGAAACATCAGGTCAGACATGTTCTTTAGTTTTAGACAGAAACATCAGGTCAGACATGTTCTTTAGTTTTAGTCAGAAACATCAGGTCAGACATGTTCTTTAGTTTTAGTTTTACAGAAACATCAGGTCAGACATGTTCTTTAGTTTTAGTCAGAAACATCAGGTCAGACATGTTCTTTAGTTTTAGACAGAAACATCAGGTCAGACATGTTCTTTAGTTTTAGTTTGTTCTTTAGTTTTAGTCAGAAACATCAGGTCAGACATGTTCTTTAGTTTTAGTCAGAAACATCAGGTCAGACATGTTCTTTAGTTTTAGACAGAAACATCAGGTCAGACATGTTCTTTAGTTTTAGTTTTAGTCAGAAACATCAGGTCAGACATGTTCTTTAGTTTTAGACAGAAACATCAGGTCAGACATGTTCTTTAGTTTTAGACAGAAACATCAGGTCAGACATGTTCTTTAGTTTTAGTTTTAGACAGAAACATCAGGTCAGACATGTTCTTTAGTTTTAGTTTTAGTTTTAGACAGAAACATCAGGTCAGACATGTTCTTTAGTTTTAGTCAGAAACATCAGGTCAGACATGTTCTTTAGTTTTAGTTTTAGTCAGAAACATCAGGTCAGACATGTTCTTTAGTTTTAGACAGAAACATCAGGTCAGACATGTTCTTTAGTTTTAGTTTTACAGAAACATTCTTTAGGTTTTAGACAGACATGTGTTCTTTAGTTTTAGACAGAAACATCAGGTCAGACATGTTCTTTAGTTTTAGTCAGAAACATCAGGTCAGACATGTTCTTTAGTTTTAGTTTTAGTCAGAAACATCAGGTCAGACATGTTCTTTAGTTTTAGTTTTAGACAGAAACATCAGGTCAGACATGTTCTTTAGTTTTAGTCAGAAACATCAGGTCAGACATGTTCTTTAGTTTTAGTCAGAAACATCAGGTCAGACATGTTCTTTAGTTTTAGACAGAAACATCAGGTCAGACATGTTCTTTAGTTTTAGACAGAAACATCAGGTCAGACATGTTCTTTAGTTTTAGTTTTACAGAAACATCAGGTCAGACATGTTCTTTAGTTTTAGACAGAAACATCAGGTCAGACATGTTCTTTAGTTTTAGACAGAAACATCAGGTCAGACATGTTCTTTAGTTTTAGACAGAAACATCAGGTCAGACATGTTCTTTAGTTTTAGACAGAAACATCAGGTCAGACATGTTCTTTAGTTTTAGTTTTAGACAGAAACATCAGGTCAGACATGTTCTTTAGTTTTAGACAGAAACATCAGGTCAGACATGTTCTTTAGTTTTAGTCAGAAACATCAGGTCAGACATGTTCTTTAGTTTTAGTCAGAAACATCAGGTCAGACATGTTCTTTAGTTTTAGAAACATCAGGTCAGACATGTTCTTTAGTTTTAGACAGAAACATCAGGTCAGACATGTTCTTTAGTTTTAGACAGAAACATCAGGTCAGACATGTTCTTTAGTTTTAGTTTTAGACAGAAACATCAGGTCAGACATGTTCTTTAGTTTTAGTTTTAGTTTTAGACAGAAACATCAGGTCAGACATGTTCTTTAGTTTTAGTTTCAGTCAGAAACATCAGGTCAGACATGTTCTTTAGTTTTAGACAGAAACATCAGGTCAGACATGTTCTTTAGTTTTTTTAGACAGAAACATCAGGTCAGACATGTTCTTTAGTTTTTTTAGTCAGAAACATCAGGTCAGACATGTTCTTTAGTTTTAGTTTTAGAAACATCAGGTCAGACATGTTCTTTAGTTTTAGTTTTAGACAGAAACATCAGGTCAGACATGTTCTTTAGTTTTAGTTTTCTTTAGTTTTAGTCAGAAACATCAGGTCAGACATGTTCTTTAGTTTTAGACAGAAACATCAGGTCAGACATGTTCTTTAGTTTTAGACAGAAACATCAGGTCAGACATGTTCTTTAGTTTTAGTTTTAGACAGAAACATCAGGTCAGACATGTTCTTTAGTTTTAGTTTTAGACAGAAACATCAGGTCAGACATGTTCTTTAGTTTTAGACAGAAACATCAGGTCAGACATGTTCTTTAGTTTTAGTTTTAGACAGAAACATCAGGTCAGACATGTTCTTTAGTTTTAGTCAGAAACATCAGGTCAGACATGTTCTTTAGTTTTAGTCAGAAACATCAGGTCAGACATGTTCTTTAGTTTTAGACAGAAACATCAGGTCAGACATGTTCTTTAGTTTTAGACAGAAACATCAGGTCAGACATGTTCTTTAGTTTTAGACAGAAACATCAGGTCAGACATGTTCTTTAGTTTTAGTTTTAGTCAGAAACATCAGGTCAGACACGTTCTTTAGTTTTAGTTTGTTCTTTAGTTTTAGACAGAAACATCAGGTCAGACATGTTCTTTAGTTTTAGACAGAAACATCAGGTCAGACATGTTCTTTAGTTTTAGTTTGTTCTTTAGTTTTAGTCAGAAACATCAGGTCAGACATGTTCTTTAGTTTTAGACAGAAACATCAGGTCAGACATGTTCTTTAGTTTTAGTTTTAGTCAGAAACATCAGGTCAGACATGTTCTTTAGTTTTAGTCAGAAACATCAGGTCAGACATGTTCTTTAGTTTTAGTCAGAAACATCAGGTCAGACATGTTCTTTAGTTTTAGACAGAAACATCAGGTCAGACATGTTCTTTAGTTTTAGTTTTAGAAAACATCAGGTCAGACATGTTCTTTAGTTTTAGTTTTAGACAGAAACATCAGGTCAGACATGTTCTTTAGTTTTAGACAGAAACATCAGGTCAGACATGTTCTTTAGTTTTAGACAGAAACATCAGGTCAGACATGTTCTTTAGTTTTAGTTTTAGTCAGAAACATCAGGTCAGACATGTTCTTTAGTTTTAGACAGAAACATCAGGTCAGACATGTTCTTTAGTTTTAGTTTTAGTTTTAGAAACATCAGGTCAGACATGTTCTTTAGTTTTAGTTTTAGACAGAAACATCAGGTCAGACATGTTCTTTAGTTTTAGTTTTAGAAAAACATCAGGTCAGACATGTTCTTTAGTTTTAGACATGTTCTTTACAGAAACATCAGGTCAGACATGTTCTTTAGTTTTAGTCAGAAACATCAGGTCAGACATGTTCTTTAGTTTTAGACAGAAACATCAGGTCAGACATGTTCTTTAGTTTTAGTTTTAGTCAGAAACATCAGGTCAGACATGTTCTTTAGTTTTAGTTTTAGTTTTACAGAAACATCAGGTCAGACATGTTCTTTAGTTTTAGACAGAAACATCAGGTCAGACATGTTCTTTAGTTTTAGACAGAAACATCAGGTCAGACATGTTCTTTAGTTTTAGTTTTCTTTAGTCAGAAACATCAGGTCAGACATGTTCTTTAGTTTTAGTCAGAAACATCAGGTCAGACATGTTCTTTAGTTTTAGACAGAAACATCAGGTCAGACATGTTCTTTAGTTTTAGACAGAAACATCAGGTCAGACATGTTCTTTAGTTTTAGTCAGAAACATCAGGTCAGACATGTTCTTTAGTTTTAGACAGAAACATCAGGTCAGACATGTTCTTTAGTTTTAGACAGAAACATCAGGTCAGACATGTTCTTTAGTTTTAGACAGAAACATCAGGTCAGACATGTTCTTTAGTTTTAGACAGAAACATCAGGTCAGACATGTTCTTTAGTTTTAGTTTTAGACAGAAACATCAGGTCAGACATGTTCTTTAGTTTTAGTCAGGTCAGACATGTTCTTTAGTTTTTAGTCAGAAACATCAGGTCAGACATGTTCTTTAGTTTTAGACAGAAACATCAGAAACATCAGAAACATCAGGTCAGACATGTTCTTTAGTTTTAGACAGAAACATCAGGTCAGACATGTTCTTTAGTTTTAGTCAGAAACATCAGGTCAGACATGTTCTTTAGTTTTAGACAGAAACATCAGGTCAGACATGTTCTTTAGTTTTAGACAGAAACATCAGGTCAGACATGTTCTTTAGTTTTAGTTTTAGACAGAAACATCAGGTCAGACATGTTCTTTAGTTTTAGACAGAAACATCAGGTCAGACATGTTCTTTAGTTTTAGTCAGAAACATCAGGTCAGACATGTTCTTTAGTTTTAGACAGAAACATCAGGTCAGACATGTTCTTTAGTTTTAGTTTTAGACAGAAACATCAGGTCAGACATGTTCTTTAGTTTTAGTCAGAAACATCAGGTCAGACATGTTCTTTAGTTTTAGTTTTAGACAGAAACATCAGGTCAGACATGTTCTTTAGTTTTAGACAGAAACATCAGGTCAGACATGTTCTTTAGTTTTAGACAGAAACATCAGGTCAGACATGTTCTTTAGTTTTAGACAGAAACATCAGGTCAGACATGTTCTTTAGTTTTAGACAGAAACATCAGGTCAGACATGTTCTTTAGTTTTAGACAGAAACATCAGGTCAGACATGTTCTTTAGTTTTAGTTTTAGACAGAAACATCAGGTCAGACATGTTCTTTAGTTTTAGTCAGAAACATCAGGTCAGACATGTTCTTTAGTTTTAGTCAGAAACATCAGGTCAGACATGTTCTTTAGTTTTAGACAGAAACATCAGGTCAGACATGTTCTTTAGTTTTAGTTTTAGACAGAAACATCAGGTCAGACATGTTCTTTAGTTTTAGACAGAAACATCAGGTCAGACATGTTCTTTAGTTTTAGACAGAAACATCAGGTCAGACATGTTCTTTAGTTTTAGTCAGAAACATCAGGTCAGACATGTTCTTTAGTTTTAGACAGAAACATCAGGTCAGACATGTTCTTTAGTTTTAGTTTTAGTCAGAAACATCAGGTCAGACATGTTCTTTAGTTTTAGACAGAAACATCAGGTCAGACATGTTCTTTAGTTTTAGTTAGAAACATCAGGTCAGACATGTTCTTTAGTTTTAGACAGAAACATCAGGTCAGACATGTTCTTTAGTTTTAGACAGAAACATCAGGTCAGACACAGCACACAAACACACACACACACTTACACTTACGTCGTTATGTCAGACGTCTGTTAGAGAGGAGAACAGAGTTGTCTCTCTCTGCCAGGGAGCTTGTTTGTCTCCTAATGTCAGACGTCTGTTAGAGAGGAGAACAGAGCTGTCTCTCTCTGCCAGGGAGCTTGTTTGTCTCCTAATGTCAGACGTCTGTTAGAGAGGAGAACAGAGCTGTCTCTCTCTGCCAGGGAGCTTGTTTGTCTCCTAATGTCAGACGTCTGTTAGAGAGGAGAACAGATCTGTCTCTCTCTGCCAGGGAGCTTGTTTGTCTCCTAATGTCAGACGTCTGTTAGAGAGGAACAGACAGGGAGCTGTCTCTCAGACGTCTCTGCCAGGGAGCTTGTTTGTCTCCTAATGTCAGACGTCTGTTAGAGAGGAGAACAGAGCTGTCTCTCTCTGCCAGGGAGCTTGTTTGTCTCCTAATGTCAGACGTCTGTTAGAGAGGAGAACAGAGCTGTCTCTCTCTGCCAGGGAGCTTGTTTGTCTCCTAATGTCAGACGTCTGTTAGAGAGGAGAACAGAGCTGTCTCTCTCTGCCAGGGAGCTTGTTTGTCTCCTAATGTCAGACGTCTGTTAGAGAGGAGAACAGAGCTGTCTCTCTCTGCCAGGGAGCTTGTTTGTCTCCTAATGTCAGACGTCTGTTAGAGAGGAGAACAGAGCTGTCTCTCTCTGCCAGGGAGCTTGTTTGTCTCCTAATGTCAGACGTCTGTTAGAGAGGAGAACAGAGCTGTCTCTCTCTGCCAGGGAGCTTGTTTGTCTCCTAATGTCAGACGTCTGTTAGAGAGGAGAACAGAGCTGTCTCCTCTCTGCCAGGGAGCTTGTTTGTCTCCTAATGTCAGACGTCTGTTAGAGAGGAGAACAGAGCTGTCTCTCTCTGCCAGGGAGCTTGTTTGTCTCCTAATGTCAGACGTCTGTTAGAGAGGAGAACAGAGCTGTCTCTCTCTGCCAGGGAGCTTGTTTGTCTCCTAATGTCAGACGTCTGTTAGAGAGGAGAACAGAGCTGTCTCTCTCTGCCAGGGAGCTTGTTTGTCTCCTAATGTCAGACGTCTGTTAGAGAGGAGAACAGAGCTGTCTCTCTCTGCCAGGGAGCTTGTTTGTCTCCTAATGTCAGACGTCTGTTAGAGAGGAGAACAGAGCTGTCTCTCTCTGCCAGGGAGCTTGTTTGTCTCCTAATGTCAGACGTCTGTTAGAGAGGAGAACAGAGCTGTCTCTCTCTGCCAGGGAGCTTGTTTGTCTCCTAATGTCAGAACAGAGCTGTCTCTCTCTGCCAGGGAGCTTGTTTGTCTCCTAATGTCAGACGTCTGTTAGAGAGGAGAACAGAGCTGTCTCTCTCTGCCAGGGAGCTTGTTTGTCTCCTAATGTCAGACGTCTGTTAGAGAGGAGAACAGAGCTGTCTCTCTCTGCCAGGGAGCTTGTTTGTCTCCTAATGTCAGACGTCTGTTAGAGAGGAGAACAGAGCTGTCTCTCTCTGCCAGGGAGCTTGTTTGTCTCCTAATGTCAGACGTCTGTTAGAGAGGAGAGAACAGAGCTGTCTCTGTTAGAGAGGAGAACAGAGCTGCCAGGGAGCTTGTTTGTCTCCTAATGTCAGACGTCTGTTAGAGAGGAGAACAGAGCTGTCTCTCTCTGCCAGGGAGCTTGTTTGTCTCCTAATGTCAGACGTCTGTTAGAGAGGAGAACAGAGCTGTCTCTCTCTGCCAGGGAGCTTGTTTGTCTCCTAATGTCAGACGTCTGTTAGAGAGGAGAACAGAGCTGTCTCTCTCTGCCAGGGAGCTTGTTTGTCTCCTAATGTCAGACGTCTGTTAGAGAGGAGAACAGAGCTGTCTCTCTCTGCCAGGGAGCTTGTTTGTCTCCTAATGTCAGACGTCTGTTAGAGAGGAGAACAGAGCTGTCTCTCTCTGCCAGGGAGCTTGTTTGTCTCCTAATGTCAGACGTCTGTTAGAGAGGAGAACAGAGCTGTCTCTCTCTGCCAGGGAGCTTGTTTGTCTCCTAATGTCAGACGTCTGTTAGAGAGGAGAACAGAGCTGTCTCTCTCTGCCAGGGAGCTTGTTTGTCTCCTAATGTCAGACGTCTGTTAGAGAGGAGAACAGAGCTGTCTCTCTCTGCCAGGGAGCTTGTTTGTCAGATGTGTTTAATGAGACAAACGAAGGAGAAAAGCTGCTCTAGTAAAACCCTAAACCGGTGGGAATGAAATGGAAACGTGCAAACCTCTGTGATAGATGTCATCCTGTAGTCAGCCAATTAGAGAACGGTATCAACACACATACTGCCTTACCGAGCAAAAAGGCAGTAACTGCTCATCGCGTGGAACTGAGAAAAATGTATTTTATTCACCTTGGTTAAATAGTAACTTTATCCAGTTACTGCTAAACATGACTCCTATTTTCCTCCTGAACACAATACAATAGAGGCAGGATACTTGTCCACGTGGTTAAGTATGTGTTTAATGTAGCAAAAAAAATTGACATTAACTCATTTTCAACACCAACGAGCAGTTTCTGCCTTTTTTGCTTGGTAGGGCAGCACAGGCTGAACACACAGTACTATAATAGTAATGTGTCCCATTTAGCAGACTCTTTTATTCCAAGTGTTATACATTTTACACACGGATGGTCCCGGGATTCGAACTCACTCACACGGCGTTGCAAACTTCATTCTACCAACTGATCTACAGAAGACCCACAGGAGCATGACAAATAGCACATTATCTGTAAACCTAGTGATGGACAGCATATGGGTCAGTGTAGTTACTGTAAATAGACAGTATATGGGTCAGTGTAGGTACTGTAAATAGACAGTATATGGGTCAG
>NW_024609032.1:12500-62500 GCF_018296145.1 Oncorhynchus tshawytscha | reverse complement strand
ATAGTTCCTAGGACCTGTTATAACTGGTCTCAATAGTTCCAGGACCTGTTATAACTGGTCTCAATAGTTCCAGGACCTGTTATAACTGGGTCAGTCTCAGTAGTTCCTAGGACCTGTTATAACTGGGTCAGTCTCAATAGTTCCTAGGACCTGTTATAACTGGGTCAGTCTCAATAGTTCCTAGGACCTGTTATAACTGGTCTCAATAGTTCCAGGACCTGTTGTAACTGGTCTCAATAGTTCCTAGGACCTGTTATAACTGGGTCAGTCTCAATAGTTCCAGGACCTGTTATAACTGGGTCAGTCTCAATAGTTCCAGGACCTGTTATCAGTATGTCTGGACTCTGTATCTATCAGTATGTCTGGACTCTGTATCTATCAGTATGTCTGGACTCTGTATCTATCAGTATGTCTGGACTCTGTATCTATCAGTATGTCTGGACTCTGTATCTATCAGTTTGTCTGGACTCTGTATCTATCTGTATGTCTGGACTCTGTATCTATCAGTATGTCTGGGCTCTGTATATATCAGTTTGTCTGGACTCTGTATCTATCTGTATGTCTGGACTCTGTATCTATCAGTTTGTCTAGGACCTGGACTCTGTATCTATCAGTATGTCTGGACTCTGTATCTATCAGTATGTCTGGGCTCTGTATCTATCAGTATGTCTGGGCTCTGTATCTATCAGTATGTCTGGACTCTGTATCTATCTGTATCTATCAGTATGTCTGGACTCTGTATCTATCAGTATGTCTGGACTCTGTATCTATCAGTATGTCTGGACTCTGTATCTATCTGTATGTCTGGACTCTGTATCTATCAGTATGTCTGGGCTCTGTATCTATCAGTATGTCTGGACTCTGTATCTATCAGTATGTCTGGACTCTGTATCTATCAGTATGTCTGGACTCTGTATCTATCAGTATGTCTGGACTCTGTATCTATCTGTATCTATCAGTATGTCTGGACTCTGTATCTATCAGTTTGTCTGGACTCTGTATCTATCAGTATGTCTGGACTCTTCATCTATCAGTATGTCTGGACTCTGTATCTATCAGTATCTATCAGTATGTCTGGACTCTGTATCTATCAGTATGTCTGGACTCTGTATCTATCTGTATCTATCAGTATGTCTGGACTCTGTATCTATCAGTTTGTCTGGGCTCTGTCTCTATCTGTATGTCTGGACTCTGTATCTATCTGTATCTATCAGTTGGACTCTGTATCTATCAGTATGTCTGGACTCTTCATCTATCAGTATGTCTGGACTCTGTATCTATCAGTTTGTCTGGGCTCTGTATCTATCTGTATGTCTGGACTCTGTATCTATCTGTATGTCTGGACTCTGTATCTATCAGTTTGTCTGGACTCTGTATCTATCTGTATGTCTGGACTCTTCATCTATCAGTATGTCTGGACTCTGTATCTATCTGTATGTCTGGACTCTGTATCTATCAGTTTGTCTAGGACCTCTCTGTATCTATCAGTATGTCTGGACTCTGTATCTATCAGTATGTCTGGACTCTGTATCTATCAGTATGTCTGGGCTCTGTATCTATCAGTATGTCTGGACTCTGTATCTATCAGTATGTCTGGACTCTGTATCTATCAGTATGTCTAGGACCTGGACTCTGTATCTATCAGTATGTCTGGACTCTTCATCTATCAGTATGTCTGGACTCTGTATCTATCTGTATCTATCTGTATGTCTGGACTCTGTATCTATCTGTATCTATCAGTATGTCTGGACTCTGTATCTATCAGTTTGTCTGGACTCTGTATCTATCAGTATGTCTGGACTCTGTATCTATCAGTTTGTCTGGGCTCTGTATCTATCTGTATGTCTGGACTCTGTATCTATCAGTATGTCTGGACTCTGTATCTATCAGTATGTCTGGACTCTGTATCTATCAGTATGTCTGGGCTCTGTATCTATCTGTATGTCTGGACTCTGTATCTATCTGTATGTCTGGACTCTGTATCTATCAGTATGTCTGGGCTCTGTATCTATCAGTATGTCTGGACTCTGTATCTATCAGTTTGTCTGGACTCTGTATCTATCTGTATGTCTGGACTCTGTATCTATCTGTATGTCTGGACTCTGTATCTATCAGTTTGTCTGGACTCTGTCTATCTGTATGTCTGGACTCTTCATCTATCAGTATGTCTGGACTCTGTATCTATCTGTATGTCTGGACTCTGTATCTATCAGTTTGTCTAGGACCTGGACTCTGTATCTATCAGTATGTCTGGACTCTGTATCTATCAGTATGTCTGGACTCTGTATCTATCAGTATGTCTGGGCTCTGTATCTATCAGTATGTCTGGACTCTGTATCTATCAGTATGTCTGGACTCTGTATCTATCAGTATGTCTGGACTCTGTATCTATCAGTATGTCTGGACTCTTCATCTATCAGTATGTCTGGACTCTGTATCTATCAGTATGTCTGGGCTCTGTATCTATCTGTATGTCTGGACTCTGTATCTATCTGTATCTATCAGTATGTCTGGACTCTGTATCTATCAGTATGTCTGGACTCTGTATCTATCAGTATGTCTGGACTCTGTATCTATCAGTATGTCTGGACTCTGTATCTATCAGTATGTCTGGACTCTGTATCTATCAGTATGTCTGGACTCTGTATCTATCAGTATGTCTGGACTCTGTATCTATCAGTATGTCTGGACTCTGTATCTATCTGTATGTCTGGACTCTGTATCTATCTGTATGTCTGGACTCTGTATCTATCAGTATGTCTGTCTGTATCTATCAGTATGTCTGGACTCTGTATCTATCAGTTTGTCTGGACTCTATATCTATCTGTATGTCTGGACTCTGTATCTATCAGTATGTCTGGACTCTGTATCTATCAGTTTGTCTGGACTCTGTATCTATCCTCTGGACTCTGTATCTATCTGTATGTCTGGACTCTGTATCTATCAGTATGTCTAGGACCTGGGCTCTGTATCTATCAGTATGTCTGGACTCTGTATCTATCAGTATGTCTGGACTCTGTATCTATCAGTATGTCTGGACTCTGTATCTATCAGTATGTCTGGACTCTGTATCTATCAGTATGTCTGGACTCTGTATCTATCTGTATGTCTGGACTCTGTATCTATCTGTATGTCTGGACTCTGTATCTATCAGTATGTCTGGACTCTGTATCTATCTGTATCTATCAGTATGTCTGGACTCTGTATCTATCAGTATGTCTGGACTCTGTATCTATCAGTATGTCTGGACTCTGTATCTATCAGTATGTCTGGACTCTGTATCTATCAGTATGTCTGGACTCTGTATCTATCTGTATCTATCAGTATGTCTGGACTCTGTATCTATCAGTATGTCTGGACTCTGTATCTATCAGTATGTCTGGACTCTGTATCTATCAGTATGTCTGGACTCTGTATCTATCAGTATGTCTGGACTCTGTATCTATCAGTATGTCTGGACTCTGTATCTATCAGTATGTCTGGACTCTGTATCTATCTGTATGTCTGGACTCTGTATCTATCAGTATGTCTGGACTCTGTATCTATCAGTATGTCTGGACTCTGTATCTATCAGTATGTCTGGACTCTGTATCTATCAGTATGTCTGGACTCTGTATCAATCTGTATGTCTGGACTCTGTATCTATCAGTATGTCTGGACTCTGTATCTATCTGTATCTATCAGTATGTCTGGACTGGGCTCTGCATCTATCTGTATGTCTGGACTCTGTATCTATCTGTATGTCTGGACTCTGTATCTATCTGTATGTCTGGACTCTGTATCTATCTCCTTTGTTAGAAAGAGTTCCCTCTGTATAGTATAGAAACTGGAACACTCAGAGGACTTATATAGGTTAACGCAGACATTCTCTTTCTCTCTCACACACACACACTCACTCAGTCACTCACACACACACACACACACACACACACACACACACACACACACACACACACACACACTCCCTTCTTTCCCAGAGACTTCACACCCCTCTGTGTCAGAGTAAACCCTTTAGTCAGGCGTTTGGCTGCTGTGAGTATGTAAGCCATAAAGACACTGTGCTGAAGATGCTGTGTACGGTGGAACGGTGACAGTAGAGTGTCTGTTGGCTGTGGAAGCGTATACTGTAAATAAAACCTCTTTGTGTGACTTCCTGCAGCCAAAGACCTGCACTAAACCCATTGTAAGAGGATTAAATGTTTTCTTTGTGTGCCTTTAACTTATTACCGCATATTAATCAACAAGCATGCGTATTATTTTTTATTGGATTTTATTTTTTATTCATAACTTTAACAATATTTGTTTTTTTATATGAACAAAGGAACAGTTGTATGTTCAAACCTGGGGAAGGAGGAAGTAAAAGGGGGAGGCGCTATACTATCGGTTGTAATATTCGACTCGTTCTTAGAGAGACTTCCTGCAGAGCAGTGGTTTTTCTAACCTCTCCTCGGTGACCCCCTGATGTTTTACAATGTTGTTGTAGCTCTGAACTATCTCACCTGATCCACCTGATCAAGGGCTTGGTGATTTAGCTGACGAGTTGAATCAGGTGCTCTGGAATAGATCCAAAATGTGGATGGCCTGGTGTCCCCGAGGAGATGACAAATCCCTGCTATAAGGCACCATCACCTAACTGTACTTAAACCATTGGCTGCAGGGACACTCAGTCTGTAGAGAGACTCAGTCTGTAGAGAGACTCAGCCTGTAGGGAGACTCAGCCTGTAGGGACACTCAGCCTGTAGGGAGACTCAGCCTGTAGGGACACTCAGCCTGTAGGGAGACTCAGCCTGTAGGGAGACTCAGTCTGTAGGGAGACTCAGCCTGTACGGAGACTCAGCCTGTAGGGAGACTCAGCCTGTAGGGAGACTCAGCCTGTAGGGAGCCTGTACGGAGACTCAGCCTGTAGGGAGACTCAGCCTGTAAGGAGACTCAGCCTGTAGGGAGACTCAGTCTGTAGGGAGACTCAGCCAGTAGGGAGACTCAGCCAGTAGGGAGACTCAGCCTGTAGGGACACTCAGCCTGTAGGGAGACTCAGCCTGTAGGGACACTCAGCCTGTAGGGAGACTCAGCCTGTAGGGACTCTGTCTGTAATAAAGTCAAACACAATCTGTTACCAGAGCCTCCTGGCTATAGAAAAACTAACTCTTCAAGATGATTGGCTGTAGGGACACTCAGCCTGTTATAAAGTCAAACACTATCCTTTACCAGAGCCTCCAAAGTCCCTTTATTTCATGTTTAATGTTCTGAGGCTGGTTCTCCATAGTGACGGGACAAAGGAATTTGTCTGTGGCCTGAGATTTACAAGGGGCGTGGGGCCATAAAACCCCCCACATCTTCAGACCCACACATCTCTCCTCCTCTGTTGGGGTTGAGAGATAATCTTTAGGGTTGTGGTCTCCTGTAACCTGACCTGATCAAGACAGTCATGACACCAATGACAGGTCATTGTTAAAAAATAGAAAAGAGTAGAGGGCCTAGAGAGCTGCCCTGCGGTACACCACACTTTACATGTTTGACATTAGAGAAGCTTCCATTAAAGAACACCCTCTGAGTTCTATTAGATAGATAGCTCTGAATCCATGGTATGGCTGAAGGTTGAAAAGCCATTAACACAACTTTTCTCACAGGTTTTTTATTTATTTTTTATTTAATTTATTTTTTTATTTATCCGTTATTTTACCAGGTAAGTTGACTGAGAACATGTTCTCATTTGCAGCAACGACCTGGGGAATAGTTACAGGGGAGAGGAGTGGGATTAATCAGCCAATTGTAAACTGGGGATTATTAGGTGAACATGATGGTTTGAGGGCCAGATTGGGAATTTAGCCAGGACACCGGGGTTAACACCCCTACTCTTACGATAAGTGCCATGGGATCTTTAATGACCTCAGAGAGTTTTCTCAACAACAGGTTATGGTCAGTAATATCAAAGCACTGACATATTTTTAGTTATTTATTTTTTATTTCACCTTTATTTAACCACTACATCACAATAGAAAACCATCTAAACTACATCTCAATAGAAAACCATCTAAACTACATCACAATAGAACTCAATAGAAAACCATCTAAACTACATCTCAATAGAAAACCATCTAAACTACATCTCAATAGAAAACCATCTAAACTACATCACAATAGAAAACCATCTAAACTACATCACAATAGAACTCAATAGAAAACCATCTAAATTACATCTCACTAGAACTCAATAGAAAACCATCTAAACTACATCTCAATAGAACTCAATAGAAAACCATCTAAACTACATCACAATAGAAAACCATCTAAACTACATCTCACTAGAAAACCCATCTAAACTACATCACAATAGAAAACCATCTAAACTACATCTCAAACTAGAACTCAATAGAAAACCATCTAAACTACTCTCAATAGAAAACCATCTAAACTACATCTCATCAATAGAAAACCATCTAAACTACATCTCAATAGAACACAATAGAAAACCATCTAAACTACATCTCAATAGAAAACCATCTAAACTACATCTCACTAGAAAACCATCTAAACTACATCTCACTAGAAAACCATCTAAACTACATCTCAATAGAACTCAATAGAAAACCATCTAAACTACATCTCAATAGAACATCTCAATAAAACCATCTAAACTACATCTCAATAGAAAACCATCTAAACTACATCTCAAAAAACCATCTAAACTACATCTCAATAGAAAACCATCTAAACTCAATAGAAAACAATAGAAAACCATCTAAACTACATCTCAATAGAAAACCATCTAAACTACATCTCAATAGAAAACCATCTAAACTACATCATCTCATCTAGAACTCAATAGAAAACCATCTAAACTACATCTCACTAGAACTCAATAGAAAACCATCTAAACTACATCTCAATAGAAAACCATCTAAACTACATCTCAATAGAAAACCATCTAAACTACATCTCAATAGAAAACCATCTAACTACATCTCAATAGAAAACCATCTAAACTACATCTCACTAGAACACCATCTAAACTACATCTCAATAGAAAACCATCTAAACTACATCTCAATAGAAAACCATCTAAACTACATCTCAATAGAAAACCATCTAAACTACATCTCAATAGAAAACCATCTAAACTACATCTCAATAGAAAACCATCTAAACTACAAACTACATCTCAATAGAAAACCATCTAAACTACATCTCAATAGAAACCATCTAAACTACATCTCAATAGAACACCATCTAAACTACATCTCATCTCACTATAGAACTCTAAACTACATCTCAATAGAAAACCATCTAAACTACATCTCAATAGAAAACCATCTAAACTACATCTCAATAGAAAACCATCTAAACTACATCTCAATAGAACACCATCTAAACTACATCACAATAGAAAACCATCTAAACTACATCACAATAGAACTCAATAGAAAACCATCTAAACTACATCTCAATAGAAAACCATCTAAACTACATCTCAATAGAACTCAATAGAAAACCATCTAAACTACATCTCAATAGAACACCATCTAAACTACATCACAATAGAAAACCATCTAAACTACATCTCAATAGAAAACCATCTAAACTACATCTCAATAGAAAACCATCTAAACTACATCTCAATAGAACTCAATAGAAAACCATCTAAACTACATCTCAATAGAAAACCATCTAAACTACATCTCAATAGAAAACCATCTAAACTACATCTCAATAGAAAACCATCTAAACTACATCTCAATAGAAACCATCTAAACTACATCTCAATAGAACTCAATAGAAAACCATCTAAACTACATCTCAATAGAAAACCATCTAAACTACATCTCAATACATCCATCTAAACTACATCTCAATAGAAAACCATCTAAACTACATCTCAAAGAATCTAAACCATCTAAAAAACTACATCTCAATAGAAAACCATCTAAACTACATCTCAATAGAAAACCATCTAAACTACATCTCACTAGAAAACCATCTAAACTACATCTAAACTATCTATCTCAATAGAAAACCATCTAAACTACATCTCAATAGAAAACCATCTAAACTACATCTCAATAGAAAACCATCTAAACTACATCTCAATAGAAAACCATCTAAACTACATCTCAATAGAAAACCATCTAAACTACATCCCAATAGAAAACCATCTAAATTACATCTCACTAGAACTCAATAGAAAACCATCTAAACTACATCTCAATAGAACTCAATAGAAAACCATCTAAACTACATCACAATAGAAAACCATCTAAACTACATCTCACTACATCTCAATAGAAAACCATCTAAACTACATCTCAATAGAAAACCATCTAAACTACATCCCAATAGAAAACCATCTAAACTACATCTCAATAGAAAACCATCTAAACTACATCTCAATAGAAAACCATCTAAACTACATCTCAATAGAAAACCATCTAAACTACATCTCACTAAAAACCATCTAAACTACATCTCATCTCAGAAAACCATCTAAACTACATCTCAATAGAAAACCATCTAAACTACATCTCAATAGAAAGAAACCATCTAAACTACATCTCAATAGAAAACCATCTAAACTACATCTCAATAGAAAACCATCTAAACTACATCTCAATAGAAAACCATCTAAACTACATCCAATAGAAAACCATCTAAACTACATCTCAATAGAAAACTCATCTAATAGAAAACCATCTAAACTACATCTCAATAGAACACAATCCATCTAAACTACATCATCAATAATAGAAACCATCTAAACTACATCTCAATAGAAAACCATCTAAACTACATCTCACTAGAAAAAACCATCTAAACTACATCTCAATAGAAAACCATCTAAACTACATCTCACTAGAAAACCATCTAAACTACATCTCAATAAACCATCTAAACTACATCTCACTAGAACTCATCTCAATAGAAAACCATCTAAACTACATCTCAATAGAAAACCATCTAAACTACATCTCAATAGAAAACCATCTAAACTACATCTCAATAGAACACCATCTAAACTACATCTCCAATAGAAAACCATCTAAACTACATCTCAATAGAAAACCATCTAAACTACATCTCAATAGAAAACTACATCTCAATAAAACCATCTAAACTACATCTCAATAGAAAACCATCTAAACTACATCTCACTAGAAAACCATCTAAACTACATCTCAATAGAAAACCATCTAAACTACATCTCAATAGAAAACCATCTAAACTACATCTCAATAGAAAACCATCTAAACTACATCTCAATAGAAAACCATCTAAACTACATCTCAATAGAACTCCATCTAAACCATCTAAACTACATCTCAATAGAAAACCATCTAAACTACATCTCAATAGACCTCAATAGAAAACCATCTAAACTACATCTCAATAGAAAACCATCTAAACTACATCTCAATAGAAAACCATCTAAACTACAACTAGAAAACCATCTAGAAACCATCTAAACTACATCTCACTAGAACACCATCTAAACTACATCTCAATAGAAAACCATCTAAACTACATCTACAATAGAAAACCATCTAAACTACATCTCAATAGAAAACCATCTAAACTACATCTCACTAGAAAACCATCTAAACACCATCTAAACTACATCTCAATAGAAAACCATCTAAACTACATCTCAATAGAAAACCATCTAAACTACATCTCAATAGAACTCACCATCTAAACTACATCTCAACTAGAAAACCATCTAAACTACATCTCAATAGATCTCAATAGAAAACCATCTAAACTACATCTCAATAGAACTCACCATCTAAACTACATCTCAATAGAAAACCATCTAAACTACATCTCAATAGAAAACCATCTAAACTACATCTCAATAGAAAACCATCTAAACTACATCTCACTAGAAACCATCTAAACTACATCTCAATAGAAAACCATCTAAACTACATCTCAAATAGAAAACCATCTAAACTACATCTCAATAGAAAACCATCTAAACTACATCTCAATAGAAAACCATCTAAACTACATCTCAATAGAATCTCAATAGAAAACCATCTAAACTACATCTCAATAGAAAACCAATAAACCATCTAAACCATCTAAACTATCTCAACCATCTAAACTACATCTCAATAGAAAACCATCTAACTACATCTCAATAGAACACCATCTAAACTCAATAGAAAACCATCTAAACTACATCTACATCTAAACTCAATAGAAAACCATCTAAACTACATCTCAATAGAAAACCATCTAAACTACATCTCAATAGAAAACCATCTAAACTACATCTCAATAGAAAACCATCTAAACTACATCTCAAGAACTAGAAAACCATCTAAACTACATCTCAATAGAAAACCATCTAAACTACATCTCAATAGAAACCATCTAAACTACATCTCAATAGAAAACCATCTAAACTACATCTCAATAGAAAACCATCTAAACTACATCTCAATAGAAAAACTACATCTCAATAGAAAACATCTAAACCATCTAAACTACATCTCAATAGAAATAGAAAACATCTAAACTACATCTCAATAGAAAACCCATCTAAACTACATCTCAAAAAACCATCTAAACTACATCTCAATAGAAAACCATCTAAACTACATCTCAATAGAAAATAGAAAACCATCATCTAAACTACTCATCTCACTAGAACTACATCTCAATAGAAAACCATCTAAACTACATCTCAATAGAACACCATCTAAACTACATCACAATAGAAAACCATCTAAACTACATCTCAATAGAACTCAATAGAAAACCATCTAAACTACATCTCAATAGAAAACCATCTAAACTACATCTCAATAGAACTCAATAGAAAACCATCTAAACTACATCTCAATAGAACTCAATAGAAAACCATCTAAACTACATCTCAATAGAAAACCATCTAAACTACATCTCAATAGAAAACCATCTAAACTACATCTCAATAGAACTCAATAGAAAACCATCTAAACTACATCTCAATAGAAAACCAACAAAACTACATCTCAATAGAACTCAATAGAAAACCATCTAAACTACATCTCAATAGAAAACCATCTAAACTACATCTCACTAGAAAACCATCTAAACTACATCTCACTAGAAAACCATCTAAACTACATCTCACTAGAAAACCCATCTAAACTACATCTCACTAGAAAACCATCTAAACTACATCTCAATAGAACCATCAAACTACATCTCAGAAAACCATCTAAACTACATCTCACTAGAACACCATCTAAACTACATCTCACTAGAACACCATCTAAACTACATCTCAATAGAAACCATCTAAACTACATCTCACTAGAACACCATCTAAACTACATCTCACTAGAACACCATCTAAACTACATCTCAATAGAAAACCATCTAAACTACATCTCACTAGAACACCATCTAAACTACATCTCACTAGAAAACCATCTAAACTACATCTCAATAGAAAACCATCTAAACTACATCTCAATAGAAAACCATCTAAACTACATCTCACTAGAACACCATCTAAACTACATCTCACTACATCTCAATAGAAAACCATCTAAACTACATCTCACTAGAACACCATCTAAACTACATCTCACTACATCTCAATAGAAAACCATCTAAACTACATCTCACTAGAAAACCATCTAAACTACATCTCACTAGAACACCATCTAAACTACATCTCACTACATCTCAATAGAAAACCATCTAAACTACATATATTTTTTAATTGATTTCACCTTTATTTAACCAGGTAGGCAAGTTGAAGAAGTTCTCATTTGCAACTGCGACCTGATAAGATAAAGATAAAGCGCAGCAATTCGACACAAACAACAACACAGAGTTACACATGGAATAAACAAAACATACAGTCAATAATACAGTAGAAAAAAAGAAAACAAAATGTCTATATACAGTGAGTGCAGATGAGGTAAGTTAAGGAAATAAATAGGCCATGGTGGCGAAGTAATTACAATATAGCAATTAAACACTGGAATGGTAGATGTGCAGAAGATGAATGTGCAAGTGGAGATACTGGGGTGCAAAGTAGCAAGATAAATAAATAAATACAGTATGGAGATGAGGTAGTTGGATGGGCTGTTTACAGATGGGCTATGTACAGGTGCAGTGATCTGTGAGCTGCTCTGACAGCTGGTGCCTAAAGCTAGTGAGGGAGATATGAGTCTCCAGCTTCAGAGATTTTGCAGTTCGTTCCAGTCGTTGGCAGCAGAGTGCTGGAAGGAAAGACGACCAAAGGAGGAATTGGCTTTGGGGGTGACCAGTGAGATATACATGCTGGAGCGCGTGCTACGAGTAGGTGCTGCTATGGTGACCAGTGAGCGAAGATAAGGCGGGGCTTTACCTTGCAGAGACTTGTAGATAACCTGTAGCCAGTGGGTTTGGCGACGAGTATGAAGCGAGGGCAAACCAACGAGAGCGTACAGGTCGCAATGATAGGTAGTGTATGGGGCTTTGGTGACAAAACGGATGGCACTGTGATAGACTGCATCCAGTTTGCTGAGTAGAGTCTTGGAGGCTATTTTGTAAATGACATCGCCGAAGTCAAGGATCGGTAGGATGGTCAGTTTTACGAGGGTAAGTTTGGCAACATGAGTGAAGGATGCTTTGTTGCCGAAATAGCAAGCCGATTCTAGATTTAACTTTGAATTGGAGATGTTTGATGTGAGTCTGGAAGGAGAGTTTACAGTCTAACCAGACACCTAGGTATTTGTAGTTGTCCACGTATTCTAAGTCAGAGCCGTCCCGATCTAACAGTACAGGTCCCACAATCTTCTCATTATCTATTTCTTTCAACCAATCATCAGTCATGTGTGTCAGTACCATACACATTGAGTGCTCTTCTCTATAAGCATGCTTTAAGTCTTGTTCATTTTGAAAGAAATAACATTGAATTTGGTCAAACACCATTTTTTTCCAACAGTTTGCTAAGAGCTGGCAGCAAGCTGATAAGTTTGCTCTTAGAACCAGTAAAGGCAGCTTTACCACTCTTGGGTGGTGGAATGACTTTGGCTTCCCTCCAGGCCTGAGGACAAAGACTTTCCTCCCGGCTCAGATTAAAGATATGACAGATAGCAGTGACTATAGAGTCAGCTACCATCCTCAGTAGGAGTGGCTATAGAGTCAGCTACCATCCTCAGTAGGAGTGGCTATAGAGTCAGCTACCATCCTCAGTAGGAGTGGCTATAGAGTCAGCTACCATCCTCAGTAGGAGTGGCTATAGAGTCAGCTACCATCCTCAGTAGGAGTGGCTATAGAGTCAACTACCATCCTCAGTAGGAGTGGCTATAGAGTCAGCTACCATCCTCAGTAGCAGTGACTATAGAGTCAGCTACCATCCTCAGTAGGAGTGGCTATAGAGTCAGCTACCATCCTCAGTAGGAGTGGCTATAGAGTCAGCTACCATCCTCAGTAGGAGTGGCTATAGAGTCAGCTACCATCCTCAGTAGGAGTGGCTATAGAGTCAGCTACCATCCTCAGTAGGAGTGGCTATAGAGTCAGCTACCATCCTCAGTAGGAGTGGCTATAGAGTCAGCTACCATCCTCAGTAGGAGTGGCTATAGAGTCAGCTACCATCCTCAGTAGGAGTGGCTATAGAGTCAGCTACCATCCTCAGTAGGAGTGGCTATAGAGTCAGCTACCATCCTCAGTAGGAGTGGCTATAGAGTCAGCTACCATCCTCAGTAGGAGTGGCTATAGAGTCAGCTACCATCCTCAGTAGGAGTGGCTATAGAGTCAGCTACCATCCTCAGTAGGAGTGGCTATAGAGTCAGCTACCATCCTCAGTAGGAGTGGCTATAGAGTCAGCTACCATCCTCAGTAGGAGTGGCTATAGAGTCAGCTACCATCCTCAGTAGGAGTGGCTATAGAGTCAGCTACCATCCTCAGTAGGAGTGGCTATAGAGTCAGCTACCATCCTCAGTAGGAGTGGCTATAGAGTCAGCTACCATCCTCAGTAGGAGTGACTATAGAGTCAGCTACCATCCTCAGTAGGAGTGACTATAGAGTCAGCTACCATCCTCAGTAGGAGTGGCTATAGAGTCAGCTACCATCCTCAGTAGGAGTGACTCTAGAGTCAGCTACCATCCTCAGTAGGAGTGGCTATAGAGTCAGCTACCATCCTCAGTAGGAGTGGCTATAGAGTCAGCTACCATCCTCAGTAGGAGTGGCTATAGAGTCAGCTACCATCCTCAGTAGGAGTGGCTATAGAGTCAGCTACCATCCTCAGTAGGAGTGGCTATAGAGTCAGCTACCATCCTCAGTAGGAGTGGCTATAGAGTCAGCTACCATCCTCAGTAGGAGTGGCTATAGAGTCAGCTACCATCCTCAGTAGGAGTGGCTATAGAGTCAGCTACCATCCTCAGTAGGAGTGGCTATAGAGTCAGCTACCATCCTCAGTAGGAGTGGCTATAGAGTCAGCTACCATCCTCAGTAGGAGTGGCTATAGAGTCAGCTACCATCCTCAGTAGGAGTGGCTATAGAGTCAGTAGGAGTGGCTATAGAGTCAGCTACCATCCTCAGTAGGAGTGGCTATAGAGTCAGCTACCATCCTCAGTAGGAGTGGCTATAGAGTCAGCTACCATCCTCAGTAGCAGTGACTATAGAGTCAGCTACCATCCTCAGTAGCAGTGACTATAGAGTCAGCTACCATCCTCAGTAGCAGTGACTATAGAGTCAGCTACCATCCTCAGTAGGAGTGGCTATAGAGTCAGCTACCATCCTCAGTAGCAGTGACTATAGAGTCAGCTACCATCCTCAGTAGGAGTGGCTATAGAGTCAGCTACCATCCTCAGTAGGAGTGGCTATAGAGTCAGCTACCATCCTCAGTAGCAGTGATTATAGAGTCAGCTACCATCCTCAGTAGCAGTGACTATAGAGTCAGCTACCATCCTCAGTAGGAGTGGCTATAGAGTCAGCTACCATCCTCAGTAGCAGTGACTATAGAGTCAGCTACCATCCTCAGTAGGAGTGGCTATAGAGTCAGCTACCATCCTCAGTAGGAGTGGCTATAGAGTCAGTAGGAGTGGCTATAGAGTCAGCTACCATCCTCAGTAGGAGTGGCTATAGAGTCAGCTACCATCCTCAGTAGGAGTGGCTATAGAGTCAGCTACCATCCTCAGTAGGAGTGGCTATAGAGTCAGCTACCATCCTCAGTAGGAGTGGCTATAGAGTCAGCTACCATCCTCAGTAGGAGTGGCTATAGAGTCAGCTACCATCCTCAGTAGGAGTGGCTATAGAGTCAGTAGGAGTGGCTATAGAGTCAGCTACCATCCTCAGTAGGAGTGGCTATAGAGTCAGCTACCATCCTCAGTAGGAGTGGCTATAGAGTCAGCTACCATCCTCAGTAGGAGTGGCTATAGAGTCAGCTACCATCCTCAGTAGGAGTGGCTATAGAGTCAGCTACCATCCTCAGTAGGAGTGGCTATAGAGTCAGCTACCATCCTCAGTAGGAGTGGCTATAGAGTCAGCTACCATCCTCAGTAGGAGTGGCTATAGAGTCAGCTACCATCCTCAGTAGGAGTGGCTATAGAGTCAGCTACCATCCTCAGTAGGAGTGGCTATAGAGTCAGCTACCATCCTCAGTAGGAGTGGCTATAGAGTCAGCTACCATCCTCAGTAGGAGTGGCTATAGAGTCAGCTACCATCCTCAGTAGGAGTGGCTATAGAGTCAGCTACCATCCTCAGTAGGAGTGGCTATAGAGTCAGCTACCATCCTCAGTAGCTTTCCATCTAAGTTGTCAATGTCAGGAGTTTTGTCATTATTGATCAATAAATGAAATAATCTACCTCTCCCACACTAACTTTACAACATTAGCTTTTCTTTCATCATCTGTATATTTAATGCATGAATATGAAGGCTCGCTGTTCGTTGTTGGCATTTCCTGCCTACATTTTCCCACGTTGCCAATGAAGTCATCATTAAAATAATTGGCAACATCAAATGGTTTTGTGATGAATAAGCCATCTGATTGGCTGAAAAGATGGAGTTGAAAGTTTTTTCCCATCATTCTTTATATCATTGATCTTGGCTTCATAATAGTCTCTTCTTCTTCTTGTTGAGTTTCGTCACATCATTTCTCCATTTGCACTCAGTCAGCCAGTCAGATGTACAGCCAGACTTATTAGCCACTTCCTGTTGCCTCATTTTGGGGTGGCAGGGTATGGGTATAGAGCGTTGGACTAGTAACCGGAAGGTTGCAAGTTCAAACCCCCGAGCTGACAAGGTACAAATCTGTCGTTCTGCCCCTGAACAAGGCAGTTAACCCACTGTTCCTAGACCGTCATTGAAAATAAGAGTTTGTTCTTAACTGACTTGCCTACTTAAATAAAGGTAAAATTAAAAATAAAAATTCTTACAACCATACAGGTTTGTTCAATTCCTCATCAATCCATGGAGCCTTAACGGTTTTCTAACAGGAAGTGAATTAACAGGTGCATGTTTATCAGTACGTGGCTCTTTAGACACTGTTAGATGGTGTCATGTTGTTGTACTGTGTGTTGAATCCCTTGACCTGGGTATTACTAGGTGTTGACCATCTATAATGTGTGTCTTTGCATGTGCTCTCTCATAGCATCATAAAGGCTAGACAATTACTATAGACATGTAATCCCTGGCTTTTTATTTATGAATTTATTTAACTAGGCTAGACTCAGACAATTACTATAGACATGTAATCCCTGGCTTTTTATTTATGAATTTATTTAACTAGGCTAGACTCAGACAATTACTATAGACATGTAATCCCTGGCTTTTTATTTATGAATTTATTTAACTAGGCTAGACTCAGACAATTACTATAGACATGTAATCCCTGGCTTTTTATTTATTAATTTATTTAACCTTTATTTAACTAGGCTAGACTCAGACAATTACTATAGACATGTAATCCCTGGCTTTTTATTTATGAATTTATTTAACTAGGCTAGACTCAGACAATTACTATAGACATGTAATCACATGGCTTTTTATTTATTAATTTATTTAACCTTTATTTAACTAGGCTAGACTCAGACAATTACTATAGACATGTAATCCCTGGCTTTTTTTATTTATTAATTTATTTAACTAGGCTAGACTCAGACAATTACTATAGACATGTAATCCCATGGCTTTTTATTTATGAATTTATTTAACCTTTATTTAACTAGGCTAGACTCAGACTCAGACAATTACTATAGACATGTAATCCCCTGGCTTTTTATTTATTAATTTATTTAACTAGGCTAGACTCAGACAATTACTATAGACATGTAATCCCTGGCTTTTTATTTATGAATTTATTTAACCTTTATTTAACTAGGCTAGACTCAGACAATTACTATAGACATGTAATCCCTGGCTTTTTATTTATTAATTTATTTAACTAGGCTAGTCAGTTAGGAATAAATTCTTATTTTACAATGACGGCCAAACCCTCCCCTAACCCGGACGACGCTGGGCCAATTGTGCGTCGCCCTAGCTACCTACGAACCTGCCTGCCTACTTTTACACTCTCTGTCAGTCCTGTGTCAGTCCCGTGTCAGTCCTGTGTCAGTCCCGTGTCAGTCCTGTGTCAGTCCCGTGTCAGTCCTGTGTCAGTCCTGTGTCAGTCCCGTGTCAGTCCCGTGTCAGTCCTGTGTACTCTTCGTTTTGCTGTGTCATGTAAAGGAGCAGTGTGATAACAGACCCGTGTCAGTCCCGTGCCAGTCCCGTGGCAGTACCACGTCAGTCCAGTCCTGTGTCAGTCCCGTGCCAGTCCCGTGTCAGTCCAGTCCCAGTGTCAGTCCCGTGTCAGTCCCGTGCCAGTCCCACGTGCCAGTCCCGTGCCAGTCCCGTGTCAGTCCCGTGTACAGTCCTGTGTCAGTCCAGTGTGATAACCAGTCCCGTGCCAGTCCCAGTCAGTCCAGTCCCACGTGCAGTCCCGTGTCAGTCCCAGTCAGTCCCGTGTCAGTCCAGTCCCGTGTTAGTCCGTGTCAGTCCCGTGCCAGTCCCGTGTCAGTCAGTCCCGTGTCCCGTGTCCAGTCCCGCGTCAGTCCCGTGTCAGTCCTGTGCCAGTCCCGTGTCAGTCCCGTGTCAGTCCTGTGCCAGTCCCGTCAGTCCCGTGTCAGTCCCGTCCCTGTGTACTCTTCCAGTCCCGTTTTGCTGTGTCATGTAAAGGAGCAGTGTGATAACAGACCCGTGTCAGTCCCGTGCCAGTCCCGTGTCAGTCCGTGCCAGTCCCGCGTCAGTCCCGTGCCATGTCCCGTGGGCCTGTGCCAGTCCCGTGCCAGTCCCGTGTCAGTCCTGTGCCAGTCCCGCGTCAGTCCTGTGCCAGTCCCGTGTCAGTCCCGTGTCAGTCCCGTGCCAATCCTGTGTACTCTTAGTTTTGCTGTGTCGGAGTAGGAGCATGGGGCGGTGAGGTGACTATGGTGACAGTGTGTTTAGAGAGTAGGAGCATGGGGCAGTGAGGTGACTATGGTGACAGTGTGTTTAGAGAGTAGGAGCATGGGGCAGTGAGGTGACTATAGTGACAGTGTGTCTAGAGAGTAGGAGCATGGGGCGGTGAGGTGACTATGGTGACAGTGTGTCTAGAGAGTAGGAGCATGGGGGGGCGGTGAGGTGACTATGGTGACAGTGTGTCTAGAGAGTAGGAGCATGGGGCGGTGAGGTGACTATGGTGACAGTGTGTCTAGAGAGTAGGAGCATGGGGCGGTGAGGTGACTATGGTGACAGTGTGTCTAGAGAGTAGGAGCATGGGGCGGTGAGGTGACTATGGTGACAGTGTGTCTAGAGAGTAGGAGCATGGGGCGGTGAGGTGACTATGGTGACAGTGTGTCTAGAGAGTAGGAGCATGGGGCGGTGAGGTGACTATGGTGACAGTGTGTCTAGAGAGTAGGAGCATGGGGCGGTGAGGTGACTATGGTGACAGTGTGTCTAGAGAGTAGGAGCATGGGGCGGTGAGGTGACTATGGTGACAGTGTGTCTAGAGAGTAGGAGCATGGGGCGGTGAGGTGACTATGGTGACAGTGTGTCTAGAGAGTAGGAGCATGGGGCGGTGAGGTGACTATGGTGACAGTGTGTCTAGAGAGTAGGAGCATGGGGCGGTGAGGTGACTATGGTGACAGTGTGTCTAGAGAGTAGGAGCATGGGGCGGTGAGGTGACTATGGTGACAGTGTGTCTAGAGAGTAGGAGCATGGGGCGGTGAGGTGACTATGGTGACAGTGTGTCTAGAGAGTAGGAGCATGGGGCGGTGAGGTGACTATGGTGACAGTGTGTCTAGAGAGTAGGAGCATGGGGCGGTGAGGTGACTATGGTGACAGTGTGTCTAGAGAGTAGGAGCATGGGGCGGTGAGGTGACTATGGTGACAGTGTGTCTAGAGAGTAGGAGCATGGGGCGGTGAGGTGACTATGGTGACAGTGAGGTGACTATGGTGACAGTGTGTCTAGAGAGTAGGAGCATGGGGCGGTGAGGTGACTATGGTGACAGTGTGTCTAGAGAGTAGGAGCATGGGGCGGTGAGGTGACTATGGTGACAGTGTGTCTAGAGAGTAGGAGCATGGGGCGGTGAGGTGACTATGGTGACAGTGTGTCTAGAGAGTAGGAGCATGGGGCGGTGAGGTGGCTATGGTGACTATGGTGACAGTGTGTCTAGAGAGTAGGAGCATGGGGCGGTGAGGTGACTATGGTGACAGTGTGTCTAGAGAGTAGGAGCATGGGGCGGTGAGGTGACTATGGTGACAGTGTGTCTAGAGAGTAGGAGCATGGGGCGGTGAGGTGACTATGGTGACAGTGTGTCTAGAGAGTAGGAGCATGGGGCGGTGAGGTGACTATGGTGACAGTGTGTCTAGAGAGTAGGAGCATGGGGCGGTGAGGTGACTATGGTGACAGTGTGTCTAGAGAGTAGGAGCATGGGGCGGTGAGGTGACTATGGTGACAGTGTGTCTAGAGAGTAGGAGCATGGGGCGGTGAGGTGACTATGGTGACAGTGTGTCTAGAGAGTAGGAGCATGGGGCGGTGAGGTGACTATGGTGACAGTGTGTCTAGAGAGTAGGAGCATGGGGCGGTGAGGTGACTATGGTGACAGTGTGTCTAGAGAGTAGGAGCATGGGGCGGTGAGGTGACTATGGTGACAGTGTGTCTAGAGAGTAGGAGCATGGGGCGGTGAGGTGACTATGGTGACAGTGTGTCTAGAGAGTAGGAGCATGGGGCGGTGAGGTGACTATGGTGACAGTGTGTCTAGAGAGTAGGAGCATGGGGCGGTGAGGTGACTATGGTGACAGTGTGTCTAGAGAGTAGGAGCATGGGGCGGTGAGGTGACTATGGTGACAGTGTGTCTAGAGAGTAGGAGCATGGGGCGGTGAGGTGACTATGGTGACAGTGTGTCTAGAGAGTAGGAGCATGGGGAGGTGACTATGGTGACAGGTGACTATGGTGACAGTGTGTGACTAGAGAGTAGGAGCATGGGGCGGTGAGGTGACTATGGTGACAGTGTGTCTAGAGAGTAGGAGCATGGGGCGGTGAGGTGACTATGGTGACAGTGTGTCTAGAGAGTAGGAGCATGGGGCGGTGAGGTGACTATGGTGACAGTGTGTCTAGAGAGTAGGAGCATGGGGGTGAGTTTGGTGACTATGGTGACAGTGTGTCTAGAGAGTAGGAGCATGGGGCGGTGAGGTGACTATGGTGACAGTGTGTCTAGAGAGTAGGAGCATGGGGCGGTGAGGTGACTATGGTGACAGTGTGTCTAGAGAGTAGGAGCATGGGGCGGTGAGGTGACTATGGTGACAGTGTGTCTAGAGAGTAGGAGCATGGGGCGGTGAGGTGACTATGGTGACAGTGTGTCTAGAGAGTAGGAGCATGGGGCGGTGAGGTGACTATGGTGACAGTGTGTCTAGAGAGTAGGAGCATGGGGCGGTGAGGTGACTATGGTGACAGTGTGTCTAGAGAGTAGGAGCATGGGGCGGTGAGGTGACTATGGCAACCAGGCCTTCTACATTCTACCGGGGTTTTAATGAACACGGCCATGTTCCCTTGGCTTTCTCAGCAGGCGTGGGTTCTAAAGACACACAGACACACACACACACACACACAAACACAAACAAGTACACTCCCCCCCACCCCACACACACACACACAAACACAAACAAGTACAACCCCCCACACACACACCATGACTTACTGTGAGTTTGGCTGTAATTAACAGTTCTAAGTCCCAGTGTCTACCTGACACCAGTAGGAGAGGAATGTTATGGAGTATAATATACCACCTGACACCAGTAGGAGGGGAATGTTATGGAGTATAATATACCACCTGACACCAGTAGGAGGGGAATGTTATGGAGTATAATATACCACCTGACACCAGTAGGAGGGGAATGTTATGGAGTATAATATACCACCTGACACCAGTAGGAGGGGAATGTTATGGAGTATAATAATACCACCTGACACCAGTAGGAGGGGAATGTTATGGAGTATAATATACCACCTGACACCAGTAGGAGAGGAATGTTATGGAGTATAATATACCACCTGACACCAGTAGGAGGGGAATGTTATGGAGTATAATATACCACCTGACACCAGTAGGAGGGGAATGTTATGGAGTATAATATACCACCTGACACCAGTAGGAGGGGAATGTTATGGAGTATAATATACCACCTGACACCAGTAGGAGGGGAATGTTATGGAGTATAATATACCACCTGACACCAGTAGGAGGGGAATGTTATGGAGTATAATATACCACCTGACACCAGTAGGAGGGGAATGTTATGGAGTATAATATACCACCTGACACCAGTAGGAGGGGAATGTTATGGAGTTTTGTGTCCATTTTGTTGTGTTGAGGTCCCTTACTTGACGTGTGTGTGTGTGTGTGTGTGTCTGTGTCTGTGTCTTCAAACCCCTTTAGATGACCGTTGTGATCATTGTGTGTTTCCAGATCCCTTACCTAGCTGATGGAGTTCGTATCCATGGAGAGAAAGTGACTGAGGCTCTGAGGCCTTTCCATGACCGCCTGGAGGCCTGCTTCAAACAGCTCAGAGAGAAAGTGGAGAAACAGTACGGAGTCAAGACACTGGTAATATCTCTCTCCTGTGCTCTCTCCTCCTCTTTCCACCTCTCTTCTCCTCTCGTCTCCTCTCTCCTGTGCTCTCTCCTCCTCTCTCCACCTCTCTTCTCCTCTCTTCTCCTCTCTTCTCTTCTCTCCTGTGCTCTCTCCTCCTCTCTCCACCTCTCTTCTCTCCTCTCTCTCCTCTCTCCTGTGCTCTCTCTCTCCTCTCTCCACCTCTCTTCTCTCCTCTCTCTCTCCTCTCTTCTCTCTCTCTCCTCTCTGCTCTCTCCTCCTCTCTCTCCTCCTCTCTCCACCTCTCTTCTCCTCTCTCCTCTCTCTCTGTGCTCTCTCCTCCTCTCTCCACCTCTCTTCTCCTCTCTCCTCTCCTCTCTCTCTGTCTCTCCTCCCATGCTCTCTCCACCTCCTCTCTCCTCCTCTCTCTCTCTCTCTCTCTTCTATGCTCTCGTCTCCTCTTCTCCTCTCTCTCTCTCTGTTCTCCTCTCTCTTCTCTCTTCTCCTCTCTTCTCTTCTCTCTCCTCTCTCTCTGCTCCTCTCTCTTCTCACCTTTCTCCTCTCCTCCTCTCTCCTCCTCTCTTCTTCTCTCTCCTCCTCTCTTCTCATCCTCTCTCCTATATTCTCTCTCCTCCTCTCCTCTCCTCTCTTCTTCTTTCTCCTCCTCTCTTCTCCTCTCATCTCCTCTCTCCCATGCTCTCTTCTCCTCTCATCTCCTCTCTCCCATGCACTCTTCTCCTCTCTCCTCTTCTCTCTTCTCCTCTCTCCTATGCTCTCTTCTCCTCTCTTCTCATCTCTCCTCTTCTCTGTTCTCCTCTTCTCCGCTCTCTTCTCCTCTCTTCTCAACTCTCCTCTCTGTCTCATCTCTCTCTCTCTCTCTCATTTTAAATTGACTGTTAGTCCTCTTCTCCCTTTCCTCCTCATCTCTCTTAGCTCTCCATCTTACAGTCTAGTGCTTCATCTCCAGATCTTCTCCTCTCTTCTCAACTCCTCTTCTCTCTTTCTCCTCATTCATCTCTCCTCTTCTCTTCTGGTCTACTTTCTTCCACCTATCTTCTCCTTCTCTGTCCTAATTCCTCATCTCATCCTACTCTCTCCTACTCATTTTAAATTGACATGTTAGTCATTTAGCAGACACTCTTAGCCAGAGCCACTTACAGTTAGTGCATTCATCTCCAGATAGCTAGGTGGAACAACCACATATCACAGTTAGTGCATTCATCTTAAGGTAGCTTGGTGAGACAACCACATATCACAGGCATAGAAAGTAGATTTTCCCTCAATAACGTAGCTGTCAGTAGAGTCCGAGCTGTCGGTAGAGTCCGAGCTGTCGGTAGAGTCCGAGCTGTCGGTAGAGTCCGAGCTAGACGGGGTGGGGAGGCTCAAGTGAAATGAGGATTATTTAAGATACTATTTGAAGAGGGCGGGTTTCAGACGTTTTCAGAAGATGGGCAGGGACTCTGCTGTCCGAGCTTCAGGGGGAAGCTGGTTCCAACATTGGGGTGCCAGGACAGAGAAGAGCTTGGACTGGGCTGAGTGGGAGCTGCCCTCCCGTAGGGGTGGGAGGGCCTAGAGACCAGAGGTGGCAGAGTGTTGAGTTTGAGCAGAGCCTGAAGGTAGGGAGGAGCAGTTCCTCTTGAGCTACTTCTTCTCTCTCCTCTCCTGTTGTTGGCCCATTAAAAAGTGTCCCTGGATTTATTTCCTCGAACAAACTTTTATGCCATCACCTGCAGTGTTGTCAAAATGATGGGCACAATGAGGATTATTTTACACCAACGTTTTATGTGATACCATGGTGGTGTTGTTGACGCATGGAGAGAACAGAACAGACTGACCGTGGCTCAGTATTTCAGGTCCTTAACTCTCCATCTCCCCAAGTACAGACATGATATTTGTGGTCTTCCTGAACGGCACTCTATTGTGTCCTGTTCTTCTCAGAGTCATTTCTACTGTAGCTGGGACACAATGCTGCTGGCAATGTTACCTGCCAGACCCTGGGCCAGTTCAGTATGGAAGAGCACACACACTGAATCACCCCTAGACATGGATCTATAGACGCTATTAACTAACACTGATGGGAGTAGGAGGGTATTGATCACTCAAAGATAGGAGGAGGAGGCGGGTATTGATCACTCAAAGATAGGAGGAGTAGGAGGGTATTGATCACTCAAAGATAGGAGGAGATAGGAGGAGGAGGAGGGTATTGATCACGCAAAGATAGGAGGAGGAGGAGGAGGGTCACAGGTTGATCACTCAAAGGTAGGAGGAGGAGGAGGAGGGTATTGATCACTCAAAGATAAGAGGAGGAGGAGGGTATTGATCGCTCAAAGGTAGGAGGAGGAGGAGGAGGGTATTGATCACTCAAAGATAGGAGGAGGAGGAGGGTATTGATCACTCAAAGATAGGAGGAGGAGGAGGGTATTGATCACTCAAAGGTAGGAGGAGGAGGAGGAGGGTATTGATCACTCAAAGATAGGAGGAGGAGGAGGGTATTGATCACTCAAAGATAGGAGGAGGAGGAGGAGGGGAGGGTATTGATCACTCAAAGATAGGAGGAGGAGGAGGGGGTATTGATCACTCAAAGATAGGAGGAGGAGGAGGGTATTGATCACTCAAAGATAGGAGGAGGAGGAGGAGGGTATTGATCACTCAAAGATAGGAGGAGGAGGGTATTGATCACTCAAAGATAGGAGGAGGAGGAGGAGGGTATTGATCACTCAAAGATAGGAGGAGGAGGAGGGTATTGATCACTCAAAGATAGGAGGAGGAGGAGGGTATTGATCACTCAAAGATAGGAGGAGGAGGAGGAGGGTATTGATCACTCAAAGATAGGAGGAGTAGGAGGGTATTGATCACTCAAAGATAGGAGGGTATTGATCACTGCATCAAAGATAGGAGGAGGAGGAGGGTATTGATCACGCAAAGATAGGAGGAGGAGGAGGAGGGTATTGATCACTTTAAAGATAAGAGGAGGAGGAGGGTATTGATCGCTCAAAGGTAGGGAGGAGGAGGAGAAGGGTATTGATCACTCAAAGAAAATAGGAGGAGGAGGAGGAGGGTATTGATCGCTCAAAGGTAGGAGGAGGAGGAGGAGGGTATTGATCACTCAAAGATAGGAGGAGGAGGAGGGTATTGATCACTCAAAGATAGGAGGTGGAGGAGGGTATTGATCACTCAAAGATAGGAGGAGGGTATTGATCACTCAAAGATAGGAGGAGGAGGAGGGAGGAGGTGTCCTATTGATCACTCAAAGATAGGAGGAGGGTATTGATCACTCAAAGATAGGAGGAGGGTATTGATCACTCAAAGATAGGAGGAGGGTATTGATCACTCAAAGATAGGAGGAGGGTATTGATCACTCAAAGATAGGAGGAGGGTATTGATCACTCAAAGATAGGAGGAGGAGGAGGGTATTGATCACTCAAAGATAGGAGGGTATTGATCACTCAAAGATAGGAGGAGGGTATTGATCACTCAAAGATAGGAGGAGGGTATTGATCACTCAAAGATAGGAGGGTATTGATCACTCAAAGATAGGAGGAGGATTTACATGGTATAAATTCACGAGGTGGACTATCATCACTACCGCTGGCTCGTGTGTGTGTGTGTGTGTGTGTGTGCTGTGTGTGTGTGTGCGTGTGCGTGTGCGTGTGTGTGTGTGTGTGTGTGTGTGTGTGTGTGTGTGTGTGTGTGTGTGTGTGTGCGTGTGCGTGCGTGCGTGCACACGGTAATAATGAATATGCTGTAAGGACAGAACAGCACAGCCATAGCACAACAGACAAGGCTGACAACAGCCCAGGACTGTCTCAAGGAACTACGGCCCCAGGAACTACAGCCCCAGGAACTTTAGCCAGGCTGACAGCAGCCCAGGACTGTCTCAAGGAACTACGGCCCCAGGAACTACGGCCCCAGGAACTACAGCCCCAGGAACTTTAGCCAGGCTGACAACAGCCCAGGAGACTGTCTCAGGGAACTACGGCCCCAGGAACTTTAGCCAGACTGACACCAGCCCAGGTCTCTCTCAGGGAACTACAGCCACAGGAACTTTAGCCAGACTGACAGCAGCCCAGGCCTCTCTCAGGGAACTACGGCACCAGGAACAGAACTTTGTTATAGCCAGACTTTATAGTCAGGACTCTCACTTCCAATGTTATATGTAGCTCAATAATCTCTCTCTCTGTTTCTCTCTCTCTCTGTCTCTCTCTCTCTCTCTCTCTCTCTCTCTGTCTCTCTCTCTCTCTGTCTCTCTATCTCTCTCTCTGTCTCTCTCTCTGTCTCTCTCTCTCTCTCTCTCTCTCTCTCTCTGTCTCTATCTCTCTCTCTCTCTCTCTCTCTCTCTCTGTCTCTCTCTCTGTCTCTCTCTCTCTGTCTCTCTCTCTCTCTCTCTCTGTCTCTGTCTCTCTCTGTCTCTCTGTCTCTATCTCTCTCTCTGTCTCTCTCTCTCTCTCTCTCTGTCTCTCTCTCTGTCTCTCTCTGTCTCTCTCTCTCTCTCTCTCTCTCTCTCTCTCTCTCTCTCTCTCTTGTCAGTGTGTTATTAAATAATGGTGTCTCTTGGCTCTGTCTCTCTGTGTTTGTCTTGTGCTCCTCTCTGGATGACTGACTGGGACTCTGTCTCTGTCTCTCTGCTCTCTCTCTCTCACTGTCCCTCACAACAGTGTGTTATTCTCTGGTGTCCTCTGGCTCTGACAACTGTCCCCTCTAGACCTGGCTCAGATTTGTCAGCTGCAGTGGATGACAGACTCTCCAGTCTCTCTCTCTGCAGAGAGACACACCAGTCTCCTCTCTCAGAGACCTCTCTCTGTCTCTATCTCTCTCTCTGTCTCTCTCTGTTTCTCTCACACACTGTCTCACACACAGGGTAGACACACTCTGACACACTCACAGACAGGACTCTCTCAGATCTCTCTGTCACACACACACACACAGAGAGACACTACACTCACACAGACACACTCTCTCTCTGAGAGACACACTGTCTCTGTCTCTCACACACACACACACAGAGACACACACACATCTCACACAGAGACACTCACACACACAGAGTCTCACACTCTGTCTCTCACACTGTCTCTCTCACTCTCTGAGTCTCACACACTCTGTCTCATCAGAGAGAACTCACTCACTCTCTGTCTCACTCTGAACACAGTAGAATGTCTCTCTCTGTCTCTCTGTCTCACAGAGAATGGGGACTCTCATCTCTCTCTGAACCAGTAGAATGTTTCTCCATATCTGTCTCAGTAGAATGGGGACGTCCATATCCAGTAGAATGGGGACGTCCATCTGAACCAGTAGAATGGGGACTCCATATTGTCTCTCTTGAACCAGTAGAATGGGGACGTCCATATTGAACCAGTCTCTCTATAGGGGACTCCATATCTCCTCTCGTCTCTCTGTCTCTCTCTGTCTCCTATATTCTCTCTGTCTGGGGACTGTCCTATCTGAACTCTCTAGAATCTGGGACGTCCATATTGAACCAGTAGAATGGGGACGTCCATATCTGTCATGTTGTCAGTGTGTTATTAAATAATGGTGTCCTTGGCACTAAACTGTGTTGTGTGTTTGTTTGTGCAGCCTGCGGTGGATGACAGACGTGGGACCCGTCCTCGCTCTATGCTGCGTTCCTTCACCATGCCCTCACAACAGAGACCACTCTCTGTGGCTTCAGTCAACTCCATCTCCTCTGACAACTCCCCCTCCAGACCTGGCTCAGATGGGTATGATACACACACACACACACAGAGAACACACACACACACAGAGAGACACACACACACAACCAGAGAATGAGGGACACACAGAGAGACACACACACAATGGGGACGTCACACACAACCAGTAGAATGGGGACACCACACAGACACACACAGAATGAGGACGACACACAACACACAGTAGAATAGGGACACACAGAGACACACACACACACACAGACACACACACACACACATACAATGAGGACACACACACACAGAACCAGTAGAATGGGGACGTCCATAGAACCAGTAGAATGAGGGACGTCCATATAGAACCAGTAGAATGGGGACGTCCATATTGAACCAGTAGAATGGGGACGTCCATATTGAACCAGTAGAATGGGGACGTCCATATTGAACCAGTAGAATGGGGACATCCATATAGAACCAGTAGAATGGGGACGTCCATATTGAACCAGTAGAATGGGGACGTCCATATTGAACCAGTAGAATGGGGACGTCCATATTGAACCAGTAGAATGGGGACGTCCATATAGAACCAGTAGAATGGGGACGTCCATATTGAACCAGTAGAATGGGGACGTCAATATTGAACCAGTAGAATGGGGACGTCCATATTGAACCAGTAGAATGGGGACGTCCATATTGAACCAGTAGAATGGGGGACGTCCATATTGAACCAGTAGAATGGGGACGTCCATATTGAACCAGTAGAATGGGGACATCCATATAGAACCAGTAGAATGGGGACGTCCATATTGAACCAGTAGAATGGGGACGTCCATATTGAACCAGTAGAATGGGGACGTCCATATTGAACCAGTAGAATGGGGGACGTCCATATTGAACCAGTAGAATGGGGACACCCCTCTCTGAATTTCTGAACACAGCGGTCAATGAGGACCAGACACAAGGATGCACATATGACTAATGGGGACGTCAGGAGAAAACACAGCTTTCATTATGGGGTATTGTGATGTCATTATGGGGTATTGTGATGTCATTATGGGGTATTGTGATGTCATTATGGGATATTGTGATGTCATTATGGGATATTGTGATGTCATTATGGGATATTGTGATGTCATTATGGGGTATTGTGATGTCATTATGGGGTATTGTGATGTCATTATGGGGTATTGTGATGTCATTATGGGGTATTGTGATGTCATTATGGGATATTGTGATGTCATTATGGGGTATTGTGTGTAGATTGCTGAAGTTTTTATTTAATTTAATCCGTTTTAGAATAAGGCTGTGTAACGTAACAAAATCTGCACAAATCAATGGGTCTGAATACTTACTGAAGGCCCTGCATGTTCACTCCTTCTCCCTGTTGTCCTCTCCCTCCCAGCTTTGCCCTAGAGCCTCTCCTGCCAAAGAAGTTGCACTGCAAGTCCCAGGACAAGCTGGAGCGCGACGAGTCCGAGAGGGAGAGGAAGGACAAGAAGAAAGAGAAGAGGAACAGTAAACACCAGGAGATCTTTGACAAGGAGCTGAAGACCACCGACATCTCCGTGCAGCCCACCGAGGCAGTCATACTGTCAGAGACGGTGAGGGGGGACTATCCCTGGCTCTGCTCCTCCTCCTCCCTCCTCTCCTCTCCTCCACCCTGCCTCCCTCCTCCTCTCCTCCCTCCTCCTCTCCTCCCCCTCCCTCCTCTCCTCCCTTCCTACTCTTCTCTTCATTACAGCAGCAGAGCACCAAAGCCCACTGCTCTGGTCCTTTGGGATGAAGCCACTGGAAATTCAATTAAGAAAAGAATCAGAGTGTGGCCCCTAGATTCCCCTGGTGGTAGATCAGCCAGCCAGTCACCTGGCCCCTAGATGCCCCTGGTGGTAGATCAGTCAGCCAGTCGTCTGGCCCCTAGATTCCCCTGGTGGTAGATCAGTCAGCCAGTCGTCTGGCCCCTTGATTCCCCTGGTGGTAGATCAGCCAGCCAGTCACCTGGCCCCTAGATGCCCCTGGTGGTAGATCAGCCAGCCAGTCGTCTGGCCCCTAGATTCCCCTGGTGGTAGATCAGTAAGCTAGCCAGTCGTCTGGCCCCTAGATTCCCCTGGTGGTAGATCAGTCAGCCAGCCAGTCACCTGGCCCCTAGATGCCCCTGGTGGTAGATCAGCCAGCCAGTCACCTGGCCCCTAGATTCCCCTGGTGGTAGATCAGTCAGCCAGCCAGTCATCTGGCCCCTAGATTCCCTTGGTGATAGATCAGTCAGTCCAGATCAGTCAGCTCCAGTCTGGCCCCTAGATTCCCCTGGTGGTAGATCAGCCAGCCAGTCAGTCTGGCCCCTAGATTCCCCTGGTGGTAGATCAGCCAGCCAGTCGTCTGGCCCCTAGATTCCCTGGTGGTAGATCAGCCAGCCAGTCGTCTGGCCCCTAGATTCCTCTGGTGGTAGATCAGCCAGCCAGTCGTCTGGCCCCTTGATTCCCTGGTGGTAGATCAGTCAGCCAGTCGTCTGGCCCCTAGATTCCCTGGTGGTAGATCAGTCAGCTAGCCAGTCGTCTGGCCCCTAGATTCCCCTGGTGGTAGATCAGTCAGCTAGCCAGTCATCTGGCCCCTAGATTCCCCTGGTGGTAGATCAGTCAGCCAGTCGGCTGGCCCCTAGATTCCCCTGGTGGTAGATCAGTCAGCTAGCCAGTCGCCTGGCCCCTAGTTTCCCCTGGTGGTAGATCAGTCAGCTAGCCAGTCATCTGGCCCCTAGATTCCCCTGGTGCTAGATCAGCCAGCCAGTCGTCTGGCCCCTAGATTCCCCTGGTGGTAGATCATCCAGACAGTCGTCTGGCCCCTAGATTCCCCTGGTGGTAGATCATCCAGACAGTCGTCTGGCCCCTAGATTCCCCTGGTGGTAGATCATCCAGACAGTCGTCTGGCCCCTAGATTCCCCTGGTGGTAGATCAGCCAGCCAGTCGTCTGGCCCCTAGATGCCCCTGGTGGTAGATCAGTCAGCCAGTCGTCTGGCCCCTAGATTCCCCTGGTGGTAGATCAGTCAGCCAGTCGTCTGGCCCCTAGATTCCCCTGGTGGTAGATCAGCCAGCCAGTCACCTGGCCCCTAGATGCCCCTGGTGGTAGATCAGCCAGCCAGTCGTCTGGCCCCTAGATTCCCTGGTGGTAGATCAGTCAGCTAGCCAGTCGTCTGGCCCCTAGATTCCCCTGGTGGTAGATCAGTCAGCCAGCCAGTCACCTGGCCCCTAGATGCCCCTGGTGGTAGATCAGCCAGCCAGTCACCTGGCCCCTAGATTCCCTGGTGGTAGATCAGTCAGCCAGCCAGTCATCTGGCCCCTAGATTCCCTTGGTGATATATCAGTCAGTCAGCCGGTGGTAGATCAGTCAGCTAGCCAGTCGTCTGGCCCCTAGATTCCCCTGGTGGTAGATCAGCCAGCCAGTCGTCTGGCCCCTAGATTCCCCTGGTGGTAGATCAGCCAGCCAGTCGTCTGGCCCCTAGATTCCCCTGGTGGTAGATCAGCCAGCCAGTCGTCTGGCCCCTAGATTCCTCTGGTGGTAGATCAGCCAGCCAGTCGTCTGGCCCCTTGATTCCCCTGGTGGTAGATCAGTCAGCCAGTCGTCTGGCCCCTAGATTCCCCTGGTGGTAGATCAGTCAGCTAGCCAGTCGTCTGGCCCCTAGTTTCCCCTGGTGGTAGATCAGTCAGCTAGCCAGTCATCTGGCCCCTAGATTCCCCTGGTGGTAGATCAGTCAGCCAGTCGGCTGGCCCCTAGATTCCCCTGGTGGTAGATCAGTCAGCTAGCCAGTCGCCTGGCCCCTAGATTCCCTGGTGGTAGATCAGCCAGCCAGCCAGTCATCTGGCCCCTAGATTCCCTGGTGCTAGATCAGCCAGCCAGTCGTCTGGCCCCTAGATTCCCCTGGTGGTAGATCATCCAGACAGTCGTCTGGCCCCTAGATTCCCCTGGTGGTAGATCATCCAGACAGTCGTCTGGCCCCTAGATTCCCCTGGTGGTAGATCATCCAGACAGTCGTCTGGCCCCTAGATTCCCCTGGTGGTAGATCATCCAGACAGTCGTCTGGCCCCTAGATTCCCCTGGTGGTAGGTCAGCCAGCCAGTCGTCTGGCCCCTAGATTCCTCTGGTGGTAGATCAGCCAGCCAGTCGTCTGGCCCCTAGATTCCCCTGGTGGTAGATCAGCCAGCCAGTCGTCTGGCCCCTAGATTCCTCTGGTGGTAGATCAGCCAGCCAGTCGTCTGGCCCCTAGATTCCCCTGGTGGTAGATCAGTCAGCTAGCCAGTCATCTGGCCCCTAGATTCCCCTGGTGGTAGATCAGTCAGCCAGTCGGCTGGCCCCTAGATTCCCCTGGTGGTAGATCAGTCAGCTAGCCAGTCGCCTGGCCCCTAGTTTCCCCTGGTGGTAGATCAGTCAGCTAGCCAGTCATCTGGCCCCTAGATTCCCCTGGTGCTAGATCAGCCAGCCAGTCGTCTGGCCCCTAGATTCCCCTGGTGGTAGATCATCCAGACAGTCGTCTGGCCCCTAGATTCCCCTGGTGGTAGATCATCCAGACAGTCGTCTGGCCCCTAGATTCCCTGGTGGTAGATCAGTCAGCTAGCCAGTCATCTGGCCCCTAGATTCCCTGGTGCTAGATCAGCCAGCCAGTCGTCTGGCCCCTAGATTCCCTGGTGGTAGATCAGTCCAGCCAGTCGTCTGGCCCCTAGATTCCTCTGGTGGTAGATCAGCCAGCCAGTCGTCTGGCCCCTAGATTCCCCTGGTGGTAGATCAGTCAGCTAGCCAGTCGTCTGGCCCCTAGATTCCCCTGGTGGCAGATCAGCCATCCAGGCATCAGTCGTCTGGCCCCTAGATTCCTCTGGTGGTAGATCAGCCAGCCAGTCGTCTGGCCCCTAGATTCCCCTGATGGTAGATCAGCCAGCCAGCCAGTCGTCTGGCCCCTAGATTCCTCTGGTGGTAGATCAGCCAGCCAGTCGTCTGGCCCCTAGATTCCTCTGGTGGTAGATCAGCCAGCCAGTCGTCTGGCCCCTAGATTCCCCTGGTGGCAGATCAGCCATCCAGGCATCAGTCGTCTGGCCCCTGATAGAGCTTCTTCCTCGGGGCCTGAGAAGAGAGGAGAGATGACTCTTTCATTCAACGTCATTGGCACAGGGAAGAGGCTAACCGCTGTAAGCTGTTCTGTCTCCGTTAAATAAATCCACTCTAAGCATCACCCTGTTGAGGACTGACTTTGAGTTTTACAGCGGGGTTGAATGACATGAACTTGGAATCAACAGCTAATTGTCTACAATATATATATAAGTGTGGAGGCCTTTAAAACTTCTTCACAATACAGATTGAAATGATGCCCTACCACGTGAAACCAATATTGAGGCACTAACCACAAATAAGATGCAGTAAGCTGACAGTAAATCTGAGTTTCAATCTATACCCAGCTTTAGAAATACAAATAGCCTATTTGCATGTTCAGAGAGGAATACGATGAGCCAATCCCGACGAGGATACGAAAGCAATTTTCACCCTAAATGGTATTTAATTGCTCTCTCCTTTGTTATTCTTCAGCTTAGACACAGTTGGCCTTTCAGTGCAGTACATTTAATTGGCTTTCTAGTGAGATGTAGTTTAGATGGTTTTCTATTGAGATGTAGTTTAGATGGTTTTCTAGTGAGATGTAGTTTAGATGGTTTTCTATTGAGATGTAGTTTAGATGGTTTTCTAGTGAGATGTAGTTTAGATGGTTTTCTATTGAGATGTAGTTTAGATGGTTTTCTATTGAGATGTAGTTTAGATGGTTTTCTTGAGTTCTATTGAGATGTAGTTTAGTTTTTCTATTGAGATGTAGTTTAGATGGTTTTCTATTGTGATGTAGTTTAGATGGTTTTCTATTGAGATGTAGTTTAGATGGTTTTCTATTGAGATGTAGTTTAGATGGTTTTCTATTGAGATGTAGTTTAGATGGTTTTCTATTGAGATGTAGTTTAGATGGTTTTCTATTGGGATGTAGTTTAGATGGTTTTCTATTGAGATGTAGTTTAGATGGTTTTCTATTGAGATGTAGTTTAGATGGTTTTCTATTGGGATGTAGTTTAGATGGTTTTCTATTGAGATGTAGTTTAGATGGTTTTCTATTGGGATGTAGTTTAAATGGTTTTCTATTGAGATGTAGTTTAGATGGTTTTCTATTGGGATGTAGTTTAGATGGTTTTCTATTGAGATGTAGTTTAGATGGTTTTCTATTGGGATGTAGTTTAGATGGTTTTCTATTGAGATGTAGTTTAGATGGTTTTCTAGTGAGATGTAGTTTAGATGGTTTTCTATTGGGATGTAGTTTAGATGGTTTTCTATTGAGATGTAGTTTAGATGGTTTTCTATTGAGATGTGGTGAGATGTAGTTTAGATGGTTTTCTATTGAGATGTAGTTTAGATGGTTTTCTAGTGAGATGTAGTTTAGTTGGTTTTCTATTGTGATGTAGTTTAGATGGTTTTCTATTGAGATGTAGTTTAGATGGTTTTCTATTGTGATGTAGTGGGATGTAGTTTAGATGGTTTTCTATTGTGATGTAGTTTAGATGGTTTTCTATTGTGATGTAGTGAGATGTAGTTTAGATGGTGTTCTATTGAGATGTAGTTTAGATGGTTTTCTATTGAGATGTAGTTTAGATGGTTTTCTATTGAGATGTAGTTTAGATGGTTTTCTATTGAGATGTAGTTTAGATGGTTTTCTATTGAGATGTAGTTTAGATGGTTTTCTATTGGGATGTAGTTTAGATGGTTTTCTATTGAGATGTAGTGTAGATGGTTTTCTATTGAGATGTAGTGAGATGTAGTTTAGATGGTTTTCTATTGAGATGTAGTTTAGATGGTTTTCTATTGAGATGTAGTTTAGATGGTTTTCTATTGTGATGTAGTTTAGATGGTTTTCTATTGAGATGTAGTTTAGATGGTTTTCTATTGAGATGTAGTTTAGATGGTTTTCTATTGAGATGTAGTTTAGATGGTTTTCTATTGAGATGTAGTTTAGATGGTTTTCTATTGAGATGTAGTTTAGATGGTTTTCTATTGGGATGTAGTTTAAATGGTTTTCTATTGAGATGTAGTTTAGATGGTTTTCTATTGGGATGTAGTTTAGATGGTTTTCTATTGAGATGTAGTTTAGATGGTTTTCTAGTGAGATGTAGTTTAGATGGTTTTCTATTGAGATGTAGTTTAGATGGTTTTCTATTGAGATGTAGTTTAGATGGTTTTCTATTGAGATGTAGTTTAGATGGTTTTCTATTGAGATGTAGTTTAGATGGTTTTCTATTGAGATGTAGTTTAGATGGTTTTCTATTGAGATGTAGTTTAGATGGTTTTCTATTGAGATGTAGTTTAGATGGTTTTCTATTGTGATGTAGTGGGATGTAGTTTAGATGGTTTTCTATTGAGATGTAGTTTAGATGGTTTTCTATTGAGATGTAGTTTAGATGGTTTTCTATTGAGATGTAGTTTAGATGGTTTTCTATTGAGATGTAGTTTAGATGGTTTTCTATTGAGATGTAGTTTAGATGGTTTTCTATTGAGATGTAGTTTAGATGGTTTTCTATTGAGATGTAGTTTAGATGGTTTTCTATTGAGATGTAGTTTAGATGGTTTTCTATTGAGATGTAGTTTAGATGGTTTTCTATTGGGATGTAGTTTAGATGGTTTTCTATTGAGATGTAGTTTAGATGGTTTTCTATTGGGATGTAGTTTAGATGGTTTTCTATTGAGATGTAGTTTAGATGGTTTTCTAGTGAGATGTAGTTTAGATGGTTTTCTATTGGGATGTAGTTTAGATGGTTTTCTATTGAGATGTAGTTTAGATGGTTTTCTATTGAGATGTGGTGAGATGTAGTTTAGATGGTTTTCTATTGAGATGTAGTTTAGATGGTTTTCTAGTGAGATGTAGTTTAGTTGGTTTTATTGTGATGTGTTTAGATGGTTTTCTATTTTAGATGATTGAGATGTAGTTTAGATGGTTTTCTATTGTGATGTAGTGGGATGTAGTTTAGATGGTTTTCTATTGAGATGTAGTTTAGATGGTTTTCTATTGTGATGTAGTGAGATGTAGTTTAGATGGTGTTCTATTGAGATGTAGTTTAGATGGTTTTCTATTGAGATGTAGTTTAGATGGTTTTCTATTGAGATGTAGTTTAGATGGTTTTCTATTGAGATGTAGTTTAGATGGTTTTCTATTGAGATGTAGTTTAGATGGTTTTCTATTGAGATGTAGTTTAGATGGTTTTCTATTGAGATGTAGTTTAGATGGTTTTCTATTGAGATGTAGTTTAGATGGTTTTCTATTGGGATGTAGTTTAGATGGTTTTCTATTGAGATGTAGTTTAGATGGTTTTCTATTGAGATGTAGTGAGATGTAGTTTAGATGGTTTTCTATTGAGATGTAGTTTAGATGGTTTTCTATTGAGATGTAGTTTAGATGGTTTTCTATTGTGATGTAGTTTAGATGGTTTTCTATTGAGATGTAGTTTAGATGGTTTTCTATTGAGATGTAGTTTAGATGGTTTTCTATTGAGATGTAGTTTAGATGGTTTTCTATTGAGATGTAGTTTAGATGGTTTTCTATTGAGATGTAGTTTAGATGGTTTTCTATTGAGTTCTAGTGAGATGTAGTTTAGATGGTTTTCTATTGAGTTCTAGTGAGATGTAATTTAGATGGTTTTCTATTGGGATGTAGTTTAGATGGTTTTCTATTGAGATGTAGTTTAGATGGTTTTCTATTGTGATGTAGTGAGATGTAGTTTAGATGGTGTTCTATTGAGATGTAGTTTAGATGGTTTTCTATTGAGATGTAGTTTAGATGGTTTTCTATTGAGATGTAGTTTAGATGGTTTTCTATTGAGATGTAGTGAGATGTAGTTTAGATGGTTTTCTATTGAGATGTAGTTTAGATGGTTTTCTATTGAGATGTAGTGAGATGTAGTTTAGATGGTTTTCTATTGAGATGTAGTTTAGATGGTGTTCTAGTGAGATGTAGTTTAGATGGTTTTCTATTGAGATGTAGTGAGATGTAGTTTAGATGGTTTTCTATTGAGATGTAGTTTAGATGGGTTTCTATTGAGATGTAGTTTAGATGGTGTTCTAGTGAGATGTAGTTTAGATGGTTTTCTATTGAGATGTAGTTTAGATGGTTTTCTATTGAGATGTAGTGAGATGTAGTTTAGATGGTTTTCTATTGAGTTCTATTGAGATGTAGTTTAGATGGTGTTCTAGTGAGATGTAGTTTAGATGGTTTTCTATTGAGATGTAGTGAGATGTAGTTTAGATGGTTTTCTATTGAGATGTAGTTTAGATGGTTTTCTATTGAGATGTAGTTTAGATGGTTTTCTATTGGGATGTAGTTTTGATGTAGTCTGACTTCTAATAAACAATATGTTTGGTAGCAACATGATGGTTTTAGGTGGCATCTTTTTTTCTCCCTCCTCTCTCTCCCTCCTTTCTCTCCCTCCTCTCTCTCCCTCCTCTCTCTCCCGCCTCTCTCTCCCACCTCTCTCTTCCTCCTCTCTCTCCCTCCTATCTCTCTTTGTTTCTTGCTTGCTTTTTATGTCTTGCTCTCTCTCTCCTTCCTTCCTTCTCTCCTGATTGATTGATTGCATCCTGATCTCTGATGGCTCTCTCGAGACGTCATCAGATCAGCCCGCGTCCTCTTATCTATTTTTTGATTGTACGATTTGATTTGATTTGATTCCTACAGGATATGTGATACGTCTCTTCTCTCTCTCTCTGTGTGTTCAGATCAGCCCATTGAGGCCTCAGAGACCAAAGAGTCAGGTGTTGAACCTGTTGAGTGGAGACCGCCGTCTCTCTGTGTCCCCCGGACCCCCCCAGCCCCATTCTTCCCCGGGCCCCCCACCCATCACCCCCAGGAACAAACTGTCCTTCAGCCTGCTCACCGTCTCCAGTGAGTACACACATACATGGACAGATATGCACACACACACACACACACACACGCGTACACACACGCGTACCTCCGCCATGTTCTCTTACCCTGCTGGCTGAATGTTTCTTCTAGGGTCGTCTCTGTCTTCCCTGGGCTCTCTAGGGTCGTCTCTCTCTTCCCTGGGCTCTCTAGGGTAGTCTCTGTCTTCCCTGGGCTCTCTTGGGTCGCCTCTGTCTTCCCTGGGCTCTCTAGGGTCGTCTCTGTCTTCCCTGGGCTCTCTAGGGTAGTCTCTGTCTTCCCTGGGCTCTCTAGGGTAGTCTCTGTCTTCCCTGGGCTATCTTGGGTCGCCTCTGTCTTCCCTGGGCTCTCTAGGGTCGTCTCTGTCTTCCCTGGGCTCTCTTGGGTCGTCTCTGTCTTCCCTGGGCTCTCTAGGGTCGTCTCTGTCTTCCCTGGGCTCTCGAGTCATCTCTGTCTTCCCTGGGCTCTCTAGGGTTGTCTCTGTCTTCCCTGGGCTCTCGAGTCGTCTCTGTCTTCCCTGGGCTCTCTAGGGTCGTCTGTCTTCCCTGGGCTCTCGAGTCGTCTCTGTCTTCCCTGGGCTCTCTAGGGTCGTCTCTGTCTTCCCTGGGCTCTCTAGGGTCGTCTCTGTCTTCCCTGGGCTCTCTAGGGTCGTCTCTGTCTTCCCTGGGCTCTCTAGGGTTGTCTCTGCCTTCCCTGGGCTCTCGAGTCGTCTCTGTCTTCCCTGGGCTCTCGAGTCGTCTCTGTCTTCCCTGGGCTCTCTAGGGTCTCTGTCTTCCCTGGGCTTCCTGTCTTCCCTGGGCTCTAGGGTTGTCTCTGTCTTCCCTGGGCTCTCTGGGTCGTCTCCGTCTTCCCTGGGCTCTCTAGGGTCGTCTCCGTCTTCCCTGGGCTCTCTAGGGTCGTCTACGTCTTCCTTGGGCTCTCTAGGGTCGTCTACGTCTTCCCTGGGCTCTCTAGGGTCGTCTACGTCTTCCCTGGGCTCTCTAGGGTAGTTTCTGTCTTCTCTAGGGTCGTCTCCGTCTTCCCTGGGCTCTATAGGGCCGTCTCTCTTCCCTGGGCTCTCTAGGGTCGTCTCTGTCTTCCCTGGGCTCTCTTGGGTCGTCTCTGTCTTCTCTGGGCTCTCTAGGGTCGTCTATGTCTTCCCTGGGCTCTCTAGGGTCGTTTCTGTCTTCACTATGGTCGTCTATGTCTTCTCTGTGCTCTCTAGGGTCGTTTCTGTCTTCTCTAGGGTCGTTTCTGTCTTCCCTGGGCTCTCTAGGGTTGTCTGTCTTCCCTGTGATGTGTCATTGCATCACTGTGTCTTGCATCACTCTAACCCACAGAACCTATGCGGAGATAGATAGAGGCAGTGTATGGTGATAGATAGAGGGGGTGAAATTTGGTTTAGACTGAAACTTGGTATGACACAGAAGTCAATGCCAATAAACTCCTGGCAGATGAACTCAAACTGGACCTTAAACCATGGAGATGGAGGGACCAATAGGAATGGCTCTTTCTTTCCAGATGGACGGCCCAGATCTATAATGATGAAACTGCTCAGGGTCAAAGACAAGGAAGAGTTTCTCAGGAGAGCCATGTGCCTGAAGGAACCCTAAATCTCTTGACGGAAACCCTGAATCTCCTGAAGGAACCCTAAATCTCCTGAAGGAACCCTGAATCTCCTGAAGGAACCCTAAATCTCCTGAAGGAACCCTAACTCTCCTGAAGGAACCCTGATTCTCCCGAAGGGAACCTAAATCTCCCGAAGGGAACCTAAATCTCCCGAAGGGAACCTAAATCTCCCGAAGGGAACCTAAATCTCCCGAAGGGAACCTAAATCTCCTGATAAAACTAACACCAATGTATGGTTGTATTGGACATGCGAGACGTACACTCCTATGTTTCTGTTCCACTCTCTGGATGATTCCCACTGTGTATCTCTCTTAGTCAGGCAGGAACTCTGATAACATGGTCTCTAACCCATTAGATATTAATGAAACCAAGGATATCAACCCTGATAACATGGTCTCTAACCCATTAGATATTAATGAAACCAAGGATATCAACCCTGATAACATGGTCTCTAACCCATTAGATATTAATGAAACCAAGGATATCAACCCTGATAACATGGTCTCTAACCCATTAGATATTAATGAAACCAAGGATATCAACCCTGATAACATGGTCTCTAACCCATTAGATATTAATGAAGCCAATGATATCAACCCTGATAACATGGTCTCTAACCCATTAGATATTAATGAAACCAAGGATATCAACCCTGATAGCATGGTCTTATTAATGAAGCCAAGGATATCAACCCTGATAACATGGTCTTTAACCTGTTAGATATTAATGAAACCAAGGATATCAACCCTGATAACATGGTCTCTAACCCATTAGATATTAATGAAACCAAGGATATCAACCCTGATAACATGGTCTCTAACCCATTAGATATTAATGAAACCAAGGATATCAACCCTGATAACATGGTCTCTAACCCATTAGATATTAATGAAACCAAGGATATCAACCCTGATAACATGGTCTTATTAATGAAGCCAATGATATCAACCCTGATAACATGGTCTTTAACCCATTAGATATTAATGAAACCAAGGATATCAACCCTGATAACATGGTCTTTAACCCATTAGATATTAATGAAACCAAGGATATCAACCCTGATAACATGGTCTTAACCCATTAGATATTAATGAAACCAAGGATATCAACCCTGATAACATGGTCTCTAACCCATTAGATATTAATGAAACCAAGGATATCAACCCTGATAACATGGTCTCTAACCCATTAGATATTAATGAAACCAAGGATATCAACCCTGATAACATGGTCTCTAACCCATTAGATATTAATGAAACCAAGGATATCAACCCTGATAACATGGTCTTATTAATGAAGCCAATGATATCAACCCTGATAACATGGTCTCTAACCCATTAGATATTAATGAAACCAAGGATATCAACCCTGATAGCATGGTCTTATTAATGAAGCCAAGGATATCAACCCTGATAACATGGTCTTTAACCTGTTAGATATTAATGAAACCAAGGATATCAACCCTGATAACATGGTCTTTAACCTGTTAGATATTAATGAAACCAAGGATATCAACCCTGATAACATGGTCTCTAACCCATTAGATATTAATGAAACCAAGGATATCAACCCTGATAACATGGTCTTATTAATGAAGCCAAGGATATCAACCCTGATAACATGGTCTCTAACCCATTAGATATTAATGAAACCAAGGATATCAACCCTGATAACATGGTCTTATTAATGAAGCCAAGGATATCAACCCTGATAACATGGTCTTATTAATGAATCCAAGGATATCAACCCTGATAACATGGTCTTATTAATGAAGCCAAGGATATCAACCCTGATAACATGGTCTTTAACCTGTTAGATATTAATGAAACCAAGGATATCAACCCTGATAACATGGTCTTATTAATGAAGCCAAGGATATCAACCCTGATAACATGGTCTTTAACCTGTTAGATATTAATGAAGCCAAGGATATCAACCCTGATAACATGGTCTTATTAATGAAACCAAGGATATCAACCCTGATAACATGGTCTTTAACCTGTTAGATATTAATGAAGCCAAGGATATCAACTCTGATAACATGGTCTTATTAATGAAGCCAAGGATATCAACCCTGATAACATGGTCTCTAACCCATTAGATATTCACGATCCCGGATCCGGGATCGTGAATACAGCCTCAAGCTCATTACCATAACGCAACGTTAACTATTCATGAAAATCGCAAATGAAATTAAATAAATATATTTGCTCTCTAGCTTAGCCTTTTGTTAACAACACTTTCATCTCAGATTTTCAAAATATGCTTTTGAACCATAGCTAAACAAGCATTTGTGTAAGAGTATTGATAGCCTAGCATAGCATTAAGCCTAGCATTCAGCAGGCAACATTTTCACAAAAACAAGAAAAGCATTCAAATAAAATCATTTACCTTTGAAGAACTTCGGATGTTTTCAATGAGGAGACTCTCAGTTAGATAGCAAATGTTCAGTTTTTACAAAAATATTATTTGTGTAGGACAAATCGCTCCGTTTTGTTTGGCTACGAAAAAAACCTGTATCCAGGAGTGTAATTCTCTCCGCAAGCTCATTAGCATAACGCAACGTTAACTATTCATGAAAATCGCAAATTAAATGAAATAAATATATTAGCTCTCAAGCCTGAGTGCGGCTGGGGCCGACAGATAAAACATAAACAAGCAGAATGGAGTACCGTGATTAATGGACAGTCCAGAGTGCATCAGCTATGTAGCCAAGAGATCAGTGTCCAGGGGGCAGCGGTGGATGGGGCAGGGAAGCTAGACCGGCGAGTATTATCCAGGTTAAAAAAACTGTCTGGCTGTGCAGAAGGTAAAAGCCGCTAGCAGTGGCTAACAATGACTAAATAGCTTGTAGCTGGTTAGCTTCTGGAGGTTCTTGAATGTGTTCTAAAAATTATAAATAATAGCGGTTCCGTATCACATTGGGTGAGGCAGGTTACCGGAAGGTAAAATCAAATTAAAAATCAAAAAGAGACTGAAAGTAAATATGGGTCCAGTGAGTGGTTGGGCTGGCTGGGGACGCGGCGATTCAGACAGTTAGCAGGCCTGTGCTAACAAGCTAACAGTTAACAGCCCCGGCTAACAGGCCGGGGCTAAACAAGTTAGCAGTTAGCAGACCAAATTAGCAAGCAAGCAGATAGCAAAGGCTAGAAAGTTAGCCTTTGGGGGACGTTGCGATGGGGTTAAGTCTGTTTATGCCTCTTCATGCGGTGACATCGATAGACCTGTCGTGTATTGGGTGATTTCTATTGGGTGATTACAAGGATTGGGTGATTTCTATTGGGTGATTACAAGGATTGGGTGATGTCTATTGGGTGATTACAAGGATTGGGTGATTTCTATTGGGTGATTACAAGGATTGGGTGATTTCTATTGGGTGATTACAAGGATTGGGTGATTTCTATTGGGTGATTACAAGGATTGGGTGATTTCTATTGGGTGATTACAAGGATTGGGTGATTTCTATTGGGTGATTACAATGTAAAAGTATTTAGAAAGTGAGAAGCACTCACTGACATCTGACTTGTTGAATAGTTTATACTGCAGCTATCTGTATCCCCTCGTCTATAAGCTCACGAGACTGACATCTGACTTGTTGAATAGTTTATACTGCAGCTATCTGTATCCCCTCGTCTATAAGCTCACGAGACTGACCAGTCCACCTGCCTTGTTGAATAGTTTATACTGCAGCTATCTGTATCCCCTCGTCTATAAGCTCACGAGACTGACCAGTCCACCTGCCTTGTTGAATAGTTTATACTGCAGCTATCTGTATCCCCTCGTCTATAAGCTCACGAGACTGACATCTGACTTGTTGAATAGTTTATACTGCAGCTATCTGTATCCCCTCGTCTATAAGCTCACGAGACTGACATCTGACTTGTTGAATAGTTTATACTGCAGCTATCTGTATCCCCTCCTCTATAAGCCCACGAGACTGACATCTGACTTGTTGAATAGTTTATACTGCAGCTATCTGTATCCCCTCCTCTATAAGCCCACGAGACTGACATCTGACTTGTTGAATAGTTTATACTGCAGCTATCTGTATCCCCTCGTCTATAAGCTCACGAGACTGACATCTGACTTGTTGAATAGTTTATACTGCAGCTATCTGTATCCCTCGTCTATAAGCGTCTATAAGCTCACGAGACTGACATCTGACTTGTTGAATAGTTTATACTGCAGCTATCTGTATCCCCTCGTCTATAAGCTCACAGACTGACATCTGACTTGTTGAATAGTTTATACTGCAGCTATCTGTATCCCCTCGTCTATAAGCCCACGAGACTGACATCTGACTTGTTGAATAGTTTATACTGCAGCTATCTGTATCCCCTCGTCTATAAGCCCACGAGACTGACATCTGACTTGTTGAATAGTTTATACTGCAGCTATCTGTATCCCCTCGTCTATAAGCCCACGAGACTGACATCTGACTTGTTGAATAGTTTATACTGCAGCTATCTGTATCCCCTCGTCTATAAGCTCACGAGACTGACATCTGACTTGTTGAATAGTTTATACTGCAGCTATCTGTATCCCCTCGTCTATAAGCCCACGAGACTGACATCTGACTTGTTGAATAGTTTATACTGCAGCTATCTGTATCCCGTCATCTATAAGCCCACGAGACTGACATCTGACTTGTTGAATAGTTTATACTGCAGCTATCTGTATCCCGTCGTCTATAAGCCCACGAGACTGACATCTGACTTGTTGAATAGTTTATACTGCAGCTATCTGTATCCCCTCCTCTATAAGCCCACGAGACTTACCAGTCCACCTGCCTTGTTGAATAGTTTATACTGCAGCTATCTGTATCCCCTCGTCTATAAGCCCACGAGACTGACATCTGCCTTGTTGAATAGTTTATACTGCTATCTGTATCTGTCGTCTATAAGCCCACGAGACTGACATCTGCCTTGTTGAATAGTTTATACTGCCCCCTCCTCTATTTTCAGACTGACATCTGCCTTGTTGAATAGTTTATACTGCAGCTATCTGTATCCCCTCCTCTATAAGCCCACGAGACTGACCAGTCCACCTGCCTTGTTGAATAGTTTATACTGCAGCTATCTGTATCCCCTCCTCTATAAGCCCACGAGACTTACCAGTCCACCTGCCTTGTTGAATAGTTTATACTGCAGCTATCTGTATCTCGTCGTCTATAAGCCCACGAGACTGACACCTGCCTTGTTGAATAGTTTATACTGCAGCTATCTGTATCCCGTCGTCTATAAGCCCACGAGACTGACCAGTCCACCTGCCTTGTTGAATAGTTTATACTGCAGCTATCTGTATCTCGTCGTCTATAAGCCCACGAGACTGACCAGTTCACCTGCCTCCCTTATTGATTCTTTAAATAATGTGGCAGGTAATAACAGATGTACTTTTCATGAAATTTATGACCACTTTCCACTTTTCCTCGGCAACTGGAAAATGAACAGATGGGAATGATTAGTAGAATGTAGAATATTTAACTGAAGTAATTATGATCGCTTTAAGATGTTGATTGATGATATATATATATATTCAGGCTGATTTGGAGTCTGCTTGCCAGACTCACATCTTTCAATTGTTGTATTTCACCACTGCTTTCCCTAGTTAAGTCACGTAAGAGAGCAGCAGAAGGTTCTGGAAACATTGGGTTTTCTCAACCCGGTCTCAAAAAACCTTCAGTAAAAAAAAAATGAAAAAGTTGTGTAAAAGGTTCATCAATCATCTGTTGAGTAAGAAAAAAGGCCTGTACAACTCCCCCATGTCAATGTCCTATTGGAAATAAGACCTATACTGATCCTGATGTTTTTTCAAGTCAGTTAAATACATTATGTTTGTGTGAATGTGAGTTCCTCTCTGCCAAAGACAACAGAGAAAACGGATTGAAATCCCCCTGGGTTACATGACCCTTCTCTGCTTCAGTGTGATCCTCCTGATGGGAGGCGATGGAGATCATCGGTAACTTAAAGATATCAGTAGCAGGTCATGATGAGATCGGTGTCTCTGTGGTGAAATCGGTGTCTTCCTCGATCACTGAGCCTCTTTATAACGTCCATCTTCACCAAATCAATCCCAACTGGTATTGTTCCTAAAGATTCAAAAATTGCCAAAGTTATACCTCTCTCTATAAATCTGGAGATCCAAGATATTTGACAAATTATCGCCCCAAATATCTGTACTACCATGTTTTTCTAAAGTCCTAGAAAGATTGGTGTATAAGAGAATGCTGAAACATTTAAATCAGCACTGTATTCTATATGAGCACCAATATGGTTTTTCATAAAAAACTACTCCACAGATACGGCTCTTTCGCAACACGTGGATGAAATCTTTACATCCGTGAACAACAATGAACGGTATCTTTAGAGATTCATCCCAAAGCGTTTGACACGGTCGATCATTAAATATTACTTTCTAGATTGCATTGTTATGTTTGTCATGATTTAACATAAAATTGGATATATAGTTCATGTTTATGATAGAGAACAATGTGTTAATGCAAACGGCTGTGTATCTACCAGGGCCAAGATATCCTGTGGTGTGACACAGGGTTCAAAACCTGTCTAGTTGTCATACTGGAGGGTGAGGGTTAGTGGTGAGGGTTTTACCAGTCTAGTTTTCATAGTGGAGGGTGAGGGTTTTACCTGTCTAGTTTTCATAGTGGAGGGTAGGGGTTTTACCAGTCTAGTTTTCATAGTGGAGGGTAAGGGTTAGTGGTGAGGGTTTTACCAGTCTAGTTTTCATAGTGGAGGGTAAGGGTTAGTGGTGAGGGTTTTACCAGTCTAGTTTTCATAGTGGAGGGTAAGGGTTAGTGGTGAGGGTTTTACCAGTCTAGTTTTCATAGTGGAGGGTAAGGGTTAGTGGTGAGGGTTTTACCAGTCTAGTTTTCATAGTGGAGGGTAGGGTTAGTGGTGAGGGTTTTACCAGTCTAGTTTTCATAGTGGAGGGTAAGGGTTAGTGGTGAGGGTTTTACCAGTCTAGTTTTCATAGTGGAGGGTAAGGGTTAGTGGTGGGTTTTACCAGTCTAGTTTTCATAGTGGAGGGTAAGGGTTAGTGTGAGGGTTTTACCAGGTTTTACCAGTCTAGTTTTCATAGTGGAGGGTAAGGGTTAGTGGTGAGGGTTTTACCAGTCTAGTTTTCATAGTGGAGGGTGAGGGTTAGTGGTGAGGGTTTTACCAGTCTAGTTTTCATAGTGGAGGGTAAGGGTTAGTGGTGAGGGTTTTACCAGTCTAGTTTTCATAGTGGAGGGTGAGGGTTAGTGGTGAGGGTTTTACCAGTCTAGTTTTCATACTGGAGGGTAAGGGTTAGTGGTGAGGGTTTTACCAGTCTAGTTTTCATAGTGGAGGGTAAGGGTTTTAGTCTAGGTGGAGGGTAAGGGTTAGTTTTTTACCAGTCTAGTTTTTATAGTGGAGGGTAAGGGTTAGTGGTGAGGGTTTTACCAGTCTAGTTTTCATAGTGGAGGGTAAGGGTTAGTGGTGAGGGTTTTACCAGTCTAGTTTTCATAGTGGAGGGTAAGGGTTAGTGGTGAGGGTTTTACCAGTCTAGTTTTCATAGTGGAGGGTAAGGGTTAGTGGTGAGGGTTTTACCAGTCTAGTTTTCATAGTGGAGGGTAAGGGTTTTACCAGTCTAGTTTTCATAGTGGAGGGTAAGGGTTAGTGGTGAGGGTTTTACCAGTCTAGTTTTCATAGTGGAGGGTAAGGGTTAGTGGTGAGGGTTTTACCAGTCTAGTTTTCATAGTGGAGGGTAAGGGTTAGTGGTGAGGGTTTTACCTGTCTAGTTTTCATAGTGGAGGGTGAGGGTTTTACCAGTCTAGTTTTCATAGTGGAGGGTAGGGGTTTTACCAGTCTAGTTTTCATAGTGGAGGGTAAGGGTTTTACCAGTCTAGTTTTCATAGTGGAGGGTAAGGGTTAGTGGTGAGGGTTTTACCAGTCTAGTTTTCATAGTGGAGGGTGGAGGGTGAGGGTTTTACCAGTCTAGTTTTCATAGTGGAGGGTAAGGGTTAGTGGTGAGGGGGTTTTACCTGTCTAGTTTTCATAGTGGAGGGTAAGGGTTAGTGGTGAGGGTTTTACCAGTCTAGTTTTCATAGTGGAGGGTAAGGGTTAGTGGTGAGGGTTTTACCAGTCTAGTTTTCATAGTGGAGGGTAAGGGTTAGTGGTGAGGGTTTTACCTGTCTAGTTTTCATAGTGGAGGGTAAGGGTTAGTGGTGGAGGGTTTTACCAGGTGGAGGGTTTTACCAGTCTAGTTTTCATAGTGGAGGGTAAGGGTTAGTGGTTTTTACCAGTCTAGTTTTCATAGTGGAGGGTAAGGGTTAGTGGTGAGGGTTTTACCAGTCTAGTTTTCATAGTGGAGGGTAAGGGTTAGTGGTGAGGGTTTTACCAGTCTAGTTTTCATAGTGGAGGGTAAGGGTTAGTGGTGAGGGTTTTACCAGTCTAGTTTTCATAGTGGAGGGTAAGGGTTAGTGGTGAGGGTTTTACCAGTCTAGTTTTCATAGTGGAGGGTAAGGGTTAGTGGTGAGGGTTTTACCAGTCTAGTTTTCATAGTGGAGGGTAAGGGTTAGTGGTGAGGGTTTTACCAGTCTAGTTTTCATAGTGGAGGGTAAGGGTTAGTGGTGAGGGTTTTACCAGTCTAGTTTTCATAGTGGAGGGTTTTACCAGTCTAGTTTTCATAGTGGAGGGTAAGGGTTAGTGGTTTTTACCAGTCTAGTTTTCATAGTGGAGGGTAAGGGTTAGTGGTGAGGGTTTTACCAGTCTAGTTTTCATAGTGGAGGGTAAGGGTTTTACCAGTCTAGTTTTCATAGTGGAGGGTAAGGGTTAGTGGTGAGGGTTTTACCTGTCTAGTTGTCATAGTGGAGGGTAAGGGTTAGTGGTGAGGGTTTTACCTGTCTAGTTGTCATTGTGGATCGTACTATTTTGCCCTTTGTTATTCCTAATCTATATCCATGACCTTGCTGTTGGGTCTTCTACCGTACCTCCCTTCTCTTTACTGATGATACCAATTAGATTGTATCACCCAAGCATTTTTGATTCACTAAGTAAATGAAACCAACTCAGGCATGGCCACATTTTCTAAATGATTCCAGATAAACAAATTCTCTTTAAACATTAATACATTCAACTTTATTATATTCAATTAAATGGAACAGGCCACATCCACTAGATTCCTCAGAGCTCTAATTGATGAAACGTTATCCTGGTAGGAACATATTCATTTTGTCTGTAGCAAAGTGATGAAAATCTGTTGGAATCATCAGAGTGGTTTGGTTCATCAGGTTCGCTTCTCAACGCTACACTAGAGCTGCGTTGACCCAGATCTCATGTACTGTAATATTGTCTGGGCCCAGTACAGACGTCTCCTACCTACACAGATTATTCATCATACAAAATACAATGTGACTATTCACCGCTGGCGCCATCTGAATAATTAGTATGTTTGGTTATCTGTTTATTTTGGTACTTGTGTATTGTATTCCGTTTTTATTCTGGTTTTTATATCAGCCTTTGTGCTTCCAGCCACACCTGCAAACTGTGTTTGTTGTCTCTTGTTGTTGTCTGTCTCTTGTTGTTGTCTGTCTCTTGTTGTTGTCTGTCTCTTGTTGTTGTCTGTCTCTTGTTGTTGTCTGTCTCTTGTTGTTGTCTGTCTCTTGTTGATGTCTGTCTCTTGTTGATGTCTGTCTCTTGTTGTTGTCTGTCTCTTGTTGATGTCTGTCTCTTGTTGTTGTCTGTCTCTTGTTGATGTCTGTCTCTTGTTGATGTCTGTCTCTTGTTGTTGTCTGTCTCTTGTTGATGTCTGTCTCTTGTTGATGTCTGTCTCTTGTTGTTGTCTGTCTCTTGTTGATGTCTGTCTCTTGTTGTTGTCTGTCTCTTGTTGATGTCTGTCTCTTGTTGATGTCTGTCTCTTGTTGTTGTCTGTCTCTTGTTGATGTCTGTCTCTTGTTGTCTGTCTGTCTCTTGTTGTTGTCTGTCTCTTGTTGATGTCTGTCTCTTGTTGTTGTCTGTCTCTTGTTGTTGTCTGTCTCTTGTTGTCTGTCTCTTGTCTGTCTCTTGTTGATGTCTGTCTCTTGTCTGTCTCTTGTTGTTGTCTGTCTCTTGTTGATGTCTGTCTCTTGTTGATGTCTGTCTCTTGTTGTTGTCTGTCTCTTGTTGATGTCTGTCTCTTGTTGTTGTCTGTCTCTTGTCTGTCTGTTGTTGATGTCTGTCTCTTGTTGATGTCTGTCTCTTGTTGATGTCTGTCTCTTGTTGTTGTCTGTCTCTTGTTGATGTCTGTCTTGTTGATGTCTGTCTCTTGTTGTTGTCTGTCTCTTGTTGTTGTCTGTCTCTTGTTGTTGTCTGTCTCTTGTTGATGTCTGTCTCTTGTTGTTGTCTGTCTCTTGTTGTTGTCTGTCTCTTGTTGATGTCTGTCTCTTGTTGTTGTCTGTCTCTTGTTGATGTCTGTCTCTTGTTGATGTCTGTCTCTTGTTGATGTCTGTCTCTTGTTGATGTCTGTCTCTTGTTGATGTCTGTCTCTTGTTGATGTCTGTCTCTTGTTGATGTCTGTCTCTTGTTGTCTGTCTGTCTCTTTGTTGTTGTCTGTCTCTTGTTGATGTCTGTCTCTTGTTGTTGTCTGTCTCTTGTTGATGTCTGTCTCTTGTTGATGTCTGTCTCTTGTTGATGTCTGTCTCTTGTTGATGTCTGTCTCTTGTTGATGTCTGTCTCTTGTTGTTGTCTGTCTCTTGTTGATGTCTGTCTCTTGTTGATGTCTGTCTCTTTGTTGTTGTCTGTCTCTTG